>NC_020495.1:187943-297097 GCF_000184155.1 Fragaria vesca subsp. vesca | reverse complement strand
TTGTGTTCTGGTGTGTCTGGCTTACAAGAAAATGGTGATAGCGAACTGTGAAAGATAGGTGACCTAAAGAGAAGAGCTAGTTAAGCTACATATGTGTATGTAAAAATTTGAAAATTCATGAGGAGAGTTAATAAGAAATTCCAATTTTGTTATTTGTTCCCATATTTCTACACAATTTGATTGCACTCTTACTCAACCATTCCATCACCCATTTCGTCATCATCACGTTTACGTGTCCTTATCGTGGTGGAGTAAATCATCTTTATGTGTTTGCTTTTAAGCTTAAATCTGTATATGCTTCAGATTAACAACATAGTTAAGTGTTCTAATTTCTAATTTTGATGGATTAAGGGAAACTAGGGCACTTATATGTGTTTGTTATGAAGAGGAAAGCATGCTTAGCCACCTAATTATATGTACGACTACTGTCATCCAATCGCATTCTCAAAGCTCGTTGATCTGGGTAGTGGCTTTAGTTTCAGAACCAATAATTAAGCCCTTTTTTGTGTGCAGTACTACTCCACTCTCATTCACTGATCGATTATAGCGAACCAGCATTTGGCAAATCGATCGATCTCTAGCACATTCTTCATGTTGGGGTTGGATTTCATTGAGTGGAGTACTATATGCATATGATTCTCTGACCTTTAATCTAGTAGCCACAGTTTAATTATACTTTCTCTTGACAAACCAATAAGATTTTATGAATGTATATTAGCATCTTCTATAAGTTCGTCTTATCAATCTATGCAAGTAATGAGCAATATAATCAATAATTATGAAATCCTTTGTACCAATATCATATAAACACTTCTCTCGTACGTACGTATTTTTATATCTCATGCATCATTCTCGTATAAGAGCCAGATCATGTAGGCATGTGTCACCACGTAGAGCATGTAGGCATGTGTCACCACGTATAAGAGCCAGATCATTCTCGTAGACAACCGTGCGTATCTTAGCAAAATAGATCAAAAGAAGGCCATAGATATATGTTTATATTAACACGCACATAAACTACCGTAAGTGTCATCTATGTGCCACGCTTGGCATGCTTCATTTTATTAATTTACAGAGCTCCATGCCCAGGCATGTTAGTTCATTGGTTAAACATGTAACTTGCATTATGATTTTATGACCTTGGAAGAATGTATACTTCATTCTATCCGACATTTGGTACCAACTTCGTTGATATTAAGCTCTGGACTTGCATTATCTGGTACGGGTTTACATACGTGTACGTGGTACCAAGCAGGAGATAGAGGTCTGTGTTAACATTTGATTCATAAGCTTTTTGACCTCATGATGCATGCATATATGTAAGGGTTTTCTCTAAAATGGTCAATCTTAGTTTATGTTTTGTAGTATGTAACATAGAGATAGGTTGAGGGTAGTTACTTATCCAATTTGTTGGTCTTGAGTCTTGACTTGTAGCTCTTGGCATAGGTGCGTTTTAGTTCAAAGTGGACCCTTAATTAGTTTTTCCCTCTCATAACTTGGTTGCTCACTCCATCCATATATGCCATCCATGTTTTCACAAAGATTAGAACTTCTATATATTATTTCTATGATCTGTATCGCTTTTATTTGTTGAGCACATTCACAATCACATATGTTACAAAGAGATGATACTCGCAAATGAAACTCGATCATATATGGTATGTCGCTACCATCAGCTCTAATAGCTAGTAAGACAACTCACAGCCTCACACTGATGTTTTTCTTGAAGCACAATGTGGATCCGAAGAAATCATATAGTCGGTACGAACATGTACAAAAGAATCAAGCTTTGGAGTTTAGGTCGACATGCGCTGAATCTATTATTAGATTAACCCCAAATTTGATTCAATGTTTCTCTGCCTTATCCAGTTTGGGACTGCCGGCCAGCCAAGAGGTAGAAACAGACAATTTAACAAGCAGTACGTATCGATCATCTGTATAACTTGCAAGGCACTTTAGGTGATGTTTATAATAATATTGCAAACTATATATCTGCACATTGATCTTTCCTGCAAATAAATACGTATTAATGGAAGCCATGTATAGTATGCCTTCCCCTTAAGGAAAGGAAATCCTGCAGCTAGCTCACCTAAGAAAACTTATACACAACGTGTTCTTAAGCTATCCAAACAAACAAATCGTATAATAAGTGTACGTGTAAAATGCAAGAGTTTATTTGAGGTATAGACAGGGTGAAGTAGAATTGATTGTATATGAATTTAGAGAATTAATTAGGTATAATCAATTTTAAACAAGATATAGGAGATACGTAGTGTAAGGAGGGAGCAAAATGGGGTGGGATTGCTTTCAAGTGGGAATGAGGCTCTGGTTTGAACACACACTACCATTTCTGGTACTGCAGCAGTTGAGAGTTCATCATCGCTTTAAAGACTGTAATCCACGCATGCATGTTCACATATCACTCCTTCATATTGGATTTCTCTTAAGTCGCACTTAATATTGTAGCTGTTCTGTTGTTCGAGTAGATGATGTGAATCAAACCACGTGGATTTGAGAAATCAGAGTCTGAATAAGAAAAATGAAACGAAAGCAATAGTGCATCTAGCAGTAGAAGCAATATCATCAACTATTTTGAGGGACCTGTATAAGATCCGTGTGCCTTTGCGGACCATAGTATTCAGCAGTAAAAGTGCACGCGAACGTCTGACGCGGATGTGTTCATCAGGAATTCAGGATGGTACCAACTGGGCAACTGTGTTATTAGTCGTATGATCAAATATAAACCCAGAAGAGATACTGCGGTCCAAATTAAACCCATATATTCATCAGAATATATTCACCAGATGATTCTGCTTTCATTTTAGCCTTTAGTCGTAGGAGGTGCACTACAAATAATTTGGGGGTTGAAGACTACGGTAAACGAAACATTCGAGCATCCAAAAAGCATAATGTCATAAACACATCCTAAAGCGACCTCTGAGCTAATGAATTGAAAGCCATATATCTTAATCACTTGAATCTAACATTTTCAAAAGAGTTTGAATTGTTTACCACCATGGGTTTTGGAACGTATTGGAAAGCAATTCAAATAAGTCGCACCAAAATTACAGCGATATATAGCAGTAATGCATTCGTCATTAGGTTGTAAATATGAATTTTAAGCAACGCTTTTGGACCACACTATCAGGATTTAATTACGCAACTTGATTAGACTCTTGAGAACCCTAAACAAGAAAGACCTAAAGCTTGTCGAGGACGGACCACCGCAGCCGGGATCCATACCTCATCTCAGGGATTCACTCTGAGATGTGCATTTGCTAGCTTCACGCAGTACACAAGCTTTGAGAGGAACAACTCATCCAACTGAAAGTCGGAAACAGTTTCAAATGCATCTGAAGGTAACAAGGCTAAGCTTTGAAAATCGAGGACTCTAAGCAACCAACTTCCACGCTGGTCCAAGACTCTAAATGACAAAATATGAACAATGCATGGTTGGTAGAATTGCTGGTCTTGATCCCACAAGGATTCTTGAGACTCAACACACAAAGTGAGCTAGATCGCTCACCAACGGGCTGTCTTGTCTGTTTATTCATGGAAAGGACCAAGTTTTCTGCGTCCTGGTTCTTGTTTCTAAATTCCAACTCTTAAGCAAAGATGAAAGGTCGTTGCGGTTTGGTGGCAAAGTTTAATAATACAACAACTGGTCAATCTGTCCTTAAAACATTCTGCGTTGGCTTTCAGCAGACAGGTTTCAAGTTCAAGCTTGACGAACGCTCTTCCCCCCCCCCCCCCCCCCAAACTATAGTGACTTACTGACTGCGCCGCACGACCTTGTAGCTTGCTTCACAAGGCAAGAAGACATCAGGGCAACCATTAATTACAGTCATCTTTAACTCTTTTGACCGGTCATTGAGGGTTGGCAGAATTTCTGAACCCCTAAGTCGTAGGCTCATAACAATGCTTAATAAGCTAAACAGAGCTATCAAATGTATAAGATGAAGATTCCATAAAGAAACTCAACAAAAAATCTGAAAACCGTAACCCTCCATTAAGTTGATAAAATTTTGACAATGGATCGTCAGACAGATATGATCCACCAGACTATGAGAGTTTCACCAAAACTGTAAATGAGTTGCACAATTCCATCAAGCTACTGCACATGAAACTATCCTGTATAGCACTATGTTAAGACACAATCTCACTCATCTCCCATAAACATCATGACCACTCGGGAACTTTCACTTTGGTCCACCAAATTTGCTCATCATCTTAGCAATAATAGGAGCCACCTTGGGATTTTCTTGATGCTTTGCTAGATTAGCAGGGTTCTTCATCACTGCAAAACAAATCAATCAACCAATTAAAGTCAGGTGCATATAGCAAAATCAGTAGCAGACTAAGCAGGAAATGAATGTGAATTGATTTAAAAATGGTAAAGAACTATGGCAATACTTTAGTCCCTCAATCATCTATGTTACAAGGAGGGAATATAGAATGGATAATAGATGGAGTCAATCAGCACATCAAGAACTAACGATGGGCAAAATACTTGGGGGAGTGGAGGGGGGACTGACTAATAAAGCAATAAGGTCGCGACCCAAGACAGATGAGACTGATAAAAAATTCATCTCCACCTATGAGAGGCATGAATGAATGCTCAAGGATCCAAATGAGGAAAGCTGAAATCATCTTAGCTAAGAATCAGTATAAAATAACACACACACTGAAGAACCAAACATCTAATGGACACTTCAGGTATCCATATTTTGACATTTAATAAGGTATCCATATTTTGATATTTTGACACTTGGGTCTCTGAAAGAACGAAGTCCATAACAGGAAACATATGTATTCTCAAGCAACCAGCCCATTAGTAAGCCAGATACAAATGAAATTGTCCGATTTACCACTACAATTCTTAACCATCTTTGACAACAAATTCAAGAGACAGTACCACAATTGAAAAACAGACTCACTTTTTAAACTGGTTTCCTACTTTACCCAAATCATCCTTTCAATACATTTCCACCATTCAATCCTTGTAATTATAAGAATTCTATGTATGTTACAGAATTAACATCTAGCTAAAACAGTCTGAAATGCTGATTGCAATCAACAATTGTTATAGAAAGTAAGAGCAACCTTGGCATTTACATTGTTCCTATAACTTTGAGAAGTTAAATTCACCTTTAAGCTACTCACCATAAGCAACATCATGTTAGAGGGAACCGAAGATCAATATGGATGGAAGTTACTAATGCAGTTGCCTTATGTATAAATATCATCTAGAAATATTGGCAGCTTTACACTCCGGATCATAAAATAGTTGCAATGGACCTATACAGGGCCTACACTGGCCCAACAGCTGTGGTGGTGTTCCTCATCACCAACATAGAAGTCTATAATAAAATATTAGACTCAATCCCTGGCACACTGATGCTCCCTGGCACACTGATGCCATAACAGGAGAGACTAAACTCAAGTATAGGATGGACTTATATGTTATGCACATGATACAACACAAATTTAACTTCTAAAATTGAATAATAAGATCTATGTCTTAAGTGCAACATATTTCTCATATGAATCTGACAGGTAATGAGGGAGAAAAGGCCAATTTGAGAAATCTATGTATAAGAATAGAAGGTACCATCTTGCAGAGCAGACATAACTTCTGGATCATTAAATGCAGCCATCATTTCTGGGTCCTACACAAGTTTCCAACAGAGACAGTTTAGGTGTGTCAATTGCATTTCTGACTGGAGAGCACAATGCTACAATAAATATAAAGAAAGACTATGTAACCTGTAGAAAACACACTGATACAACTATTCTGTACTTCAGCTTACTATTATTCTGTACATGTATCAAGTAAAAATATCTCTATTTTCATATAATTTTCACAGCTTGATGTTTAAACACAGACTAAAAAGCATAACCACTAACTTCAGAACATGGTAAATGATTGAATTTGATCAAGACCGTACATACATTTAATATTTTGCTGAAGTCAATGTTTCCAGGAGCCCCTCCTGCAGAGCCTCCAGGTGCACCTCCTGCCCCTGGAAAGCCTCCAGGCATTCCTCCTGCGCCTGGAAAGCCACCTGGCATCCCTCCTGCCCCTGGAAAACCACCTGGCATACCTCCTGCCCCTGGAAAACCACCTGGCATACCTCCTGCCCCTGGAAAACCACCTGGCATCCCTCCTGGGAAGCCTCCAGGCATTCCACCAGGAAAGCCTCCAGGTCTTCTACTAGAAGACGACTGCTCTTTCTTCTTAGCCTTCTCATATGCAGCCTTAAAACACACAAAATATCAGAATCAGACGAAACTTGATAGCACAAAGTTTCTTCTACTTTATGTAATTAGTTACCTGGGCCTCAGCTTTGCGACGTTGTCTGTCACGCTCAATCTTTCTGTCCTCTCTTTCCTTTCGAAGCCTGTCATACTTACGACGGTGTTCCTGAATCCTGTGTACATTTGGTTCAACCTACACAATCCAGGAGTTCCAATTAAACAGCAAACCAAATCCTAAAATGGTAAACATGCATAGCCCAAGAATTTGCAATAAGCCAACAGATGAGAATATCATAGTCCTCTAACATGTGATAGTTTTCTTTTTCCTTCGTATCTATGAGCCATGTGCCAATTCCTTCAAAAAAAAAAAATAGAGTAGCTAGACTTCGGACAATTGAAACTTTGGATAATAATTGATTTCCTAAAATGTGTTGCATTTCCAACACTGCGTAGTTTGATAAGTGAAATAGTGCTATTCATCGATCGGTTTCATTAAGTGATAGCAGAGAAACTAATTGTTACACAGTTTTCTATAACAGAAACAAGAGACATTTGGAAGACAATAAATGGTCTCCCAATGAAACCAGCACAGCTGGCAACTGATTTGGTATTTACAGTAAGTTACAAGTGCAATGAAAAAAAAACCAGATAAGTAGGCAACGTCTGAGAAGCAAAAAATTCACCCACGCTCGAGACAAGCGAGAGATTGATAAATATGAAAGCAGGACAAGGAAAAGGGTGTAATAGAACTATAAACCAGTGGCAGAAAATGAGAAAGAAACCTTCTTAAGTACGGCACTAATTTCCTCATCAAAGTCTAGCTTTGATGCCAAGTGGAGATCCTTCGCAGCCTCTTCCCAATTACCAAGCATTGAATGAGCTATGCCACGAGATTTGTAGCCTTTAGCAGAGTCAGGATTGATCTGACAGAGAGTACATCAATACTATATTACACCTTCCAAGAAGCTAAAAGCTCAAAATACATGCTTGTAGAATTATAAACAAAGTCGTAAAAGCAAAGCTAGCATATGAATAAAGAAAACTAGCTAAAAACACAAAGCGCATGCTTGCAGAATTATAAACCAAGTTGCAAAAGAAAAACTATCACATGAATGAAGAAAGAAATCTTATTTCTATCTTTCTGCAATGCATAAAGCAGTACAGGCAGATGCTGATGAACATGTTATTTGAACATTGGCACTTTGTCAAGTGGGCAAGTAAAGTATACAAATAGCTGGCACACACACTTAACATGTCAATTACAGATAGGGAAACACAATTTATTGTATAAAAGCAAACAAGATATATGACAACAACCTCAAGAGCAGCGTTGGCATCACGGATGGCGGCATTAGGTTTTTTCATTTTTATGTATACACTGGCTGTTAAAATAAAGACATAAACAGAATCAGCTAATTAATAGTTTAATACAACCATAGAAATAACAATGAAATAAGAGATCCAAAGAACTCAAACCTCTGGTGCTGTACATAATAGCCGAAGTAGGATTGAGCAAAATTGCCTCAGTAAGATGCTCAATGGCTTCGTCCAAGTTACCTGTATCACACAAAATCCATCACAATCCTCGCCCATGCCCCCAACTCACAGACACAATATACTCTTTATGACTCATTATACCTTCTGAAATGGCCTCCATAGCTTTACCCTTGGCCGCCTGCGAGGCATCACGGTTCTCTTCAGTGACCTCGACCGATGCGTCTCCCATCTGCAAAGCAAGCAAGTCCATGACTACACATAACACATGGAAATGATTCACATACAAACTCAGCTCAATCGAAAACTAACCTTCTGAGGAGGCTCATCGTCAGGCTCCACAATGTCGCCTTCGAGCTCGAGATCAGATTCGACTATCTCTTCTTCCTCTTCTTCCTGAACATGAACCGGCTCCGGCTCAGCCTCCTCCGACATGTCGTCGTCGCTCTCCTCCACTACATAGCTCCTCTACGCTCACCAAAACTCCTCAAATCAAACACATGTACATCATAACCTAATACAAATCACATAGCTAACGAGAAAGAGAGACTGTACCGGTTTCGAATCTTCCTTGTTGCTAGCAGAGGAAGGCACAGTAGCTCCGAGACTGAAACGAATCGTTTTAATCCATCAATACCGGACCGAAATGAACTGAATTTCATTACAGATTTGAAAAAACACAGAAATGGAATTTGACCTTTCGAGGTAATCGCGGAAGAAGGAGAGGGAAGGATCGGCGAGAACGGAGGGATCGGACTTGCACTGCTCGACGAACTGCTTCAACTGGTTCAGCTGCGCCTCCTCCATTGTTCAAATATCACTATCAGTATCAGAGAGTATGAATAGGGTTTTAGAGAGGCTGAGAGAGAGAGAAGAGGCTTTTCTTTTTCTTTTTTTGTAAAATAAAATAAAATTGAGGGACTTTGTAGTGACTCGGTGGTGACGAGGCTCTTCTAGTTCGATCTCATCGCCTCTGCTGAAACCATGGGCGGGTTAAAGATCCGATTGGGCTTAGTTTATGGGCCTCATCTGACCTCTATTGCTTCTTCCCAATGCTTGTACATTGAAGAGTCGATATTGTATGATGTGATCATTCATGTGCTCGTTTCCGTGAATACTTACAAGTCATTGACGGGAGGGATTGGAGATGATGAAAATTCTTATCGATGCAGCTCTATAATGGGAAGTGAAATTCACCTTCTCTAAATTGTAATTCGCACTTTCATTATTTATTTTTGATAATTTAAATTTTGTTTTTACTGATTTAATTTTTGTTTTTTTATGAAAATAATGACTAAAAATAAAAAATGAGAGTGTGGATTACAAGTGTGGATTTCATATCCCTTCTATAATATATGGTAGGCAATTGAAAGATACGTGATGCATTAGGCTTATATTTAAATATTCGTGGATTTTCATTGATTAATCTGTTACATGTATAAGGAAAAGACTTGTCAATATTGGGAAAATTCATACACGAGCTAGTATAGCGTTAAGGGATAAGGAAATTTTCCAAAATGGAAACAGGCCATGAAAATATCATTATCGAAAACACATTAGCAAGCCGATATGTTGGAACTGTGAATATTTTGTGTGAATGTCTGCATCGTTCAAATTATTTGAAATGGTGGGGGTGCATAATTAGGTAAACCCTCCTATAAGGACACAACCACGAGACGCTTGGAGACGACGATATCAAATCAAAGTATTGTGTGTGAACTAGAAGAGGCTTGTGCAGTTGTACTAGATATGAAGAATGGATTTCATAAGTAAAGCATTTCCTTTTATAAATCATCATACCTTGCTAACCACCCAAGTAATGCCATTTTTTGTGTAGGTAAGGCAGGTAAGAAAAGCAATAAAGAGCAATGCTATTAGATGCCAGATGGAGAGGAAGAGTAAGCTCTGAGATGAAGTACATCGGTAAACATCAAGTTTAGATGCAACCAACTTGTAGATCAATCTCATTCAGATGGATTCTAAACACTTTACGGATCCAGTGTAAAATACAGTTCGCAATTTGAAACAGCTGCAAATAAGGGCAGAGAATCTATTTTCCCATTACAAACCACATAAGAGCAGAGAATCCATTTCCCCATTACAGACTACAAACCACATTGAGTCTCACTCATTCGCAACATTGATTCATTACTAATACTTCAGAACACCAGTACATGATACAAGCATAAATCTGGTCAATAGTGCTACCAAAAGCACACAATCATAAGCAATACTGAACAAGATGATCCAAGCTAAAAATGCTACTCAAATAAATTAATCTCGACCAACATGAAGCAAATACAATGATCTCCAAATTTCTGCTCTGGACCCTAATACCAAACGATCTTCGCTTTATTTACTCAATAGACTATAATTATCGGCTGCGAAAAAAAACTAGTAATACATGACGGAAGCCCAGAATAAGAGCAGAGCAGGGAATCCGGTCCACACAATCCTGACGGAACCACTGCTACCATCACCTCCCGGTACAGCTGCAAAATGAATCACAAATGTATATGAACACAGGAAATATATTGCCAATTTAATTCAATGATCAAATTCTGTGACTTTGGGCCTCAGAGAAGAAGAAGCTTCAGCATTTGGCCAAACTAAGGATGAAAAGAATGGCATGTCTTAATGAGCACTGCATTTGGCCAAACTAAGGATGAAAAGAATGGCGTGTCTTAATGAGCACTGAATTTAACATCTATTTGTTAACAAACTCTGAATTTTCGAAACCCAAGTAATCATGAAGACCACAGAAGATGAAACCTGTCAAAGGATGAAAAATTAAAAAAAAAACTCTTGCTTTCACATCTTTAATATATTGTGGTCAAAATTGGAGGCAACCTAAATTCCCCAACCCAAACACATTCCTTGTGTTGCGCTCAGACCATTCTAACACCCTGTCTTCTTCTTTGATTTGGCAAAAACACTCTGTCCTTTACCTACTTTTCTTCAAGGGATTCAATTATCAACAAAAAAAAAATTAGGACTATGAACTATTCAAGATTTGAAATGCAAAGAATTCTAGAACATGGAAAGGTGACCACAACGATGATGATCCAAGTAAAAAACCAGGAGAAGTTCTCTTATTGGTGCCATAATATTTTTAAATTGTGCATTTCACAAACAGACAGCTTAACTTTCATTTTCAGAATTTCAAACTTATAAAAAATAGTCTATCATGTTATGATCGAGATTGAAGTATTTAGTAACACACCGCTTATTTCATGTTAAAGAAGACTAATTTGGTAAGAGGCCGTCTGAAATTGTAATGCTTTGTGTTGAAATGTAAATGGGGCATTGAAAAGATATTAATATGAGAGCAAGGTTTGGTACCTGTAGGTGGAGAAACAGGCGCTTGACCCCGGACAGCTGCAAAAACCAATTCAATTAGTTCACACTAGTTAGTTCATACACAATCAAGATCTGAAAAGGTGTCAAAGCATTACGTACCGTTGCACTTATCGGCATCGAGGGAGTTGACGCCGCAAGCGTTGGCGATTCTAACAGCGGAGGTGATGTTGGCGCCAAGGGCCTTGAGAAGGCCGGGGGTGGTATATAGAGTGCAGAGGCAGGTGAGCTGAGTATCCACAGTCTGTTTGATGGCGGTGCAGCAGGTGGTGGATGGTTGGTCGGTGTTGTTGAGGTAGTCTCCACAAGGCAGCAGGTCATTAGCGCAGGTCTGCTGCTGTGCCTTGCTTGGGGGAGCCATACAGCTCAACAAGGCCACCACCACCACCATGACCGTCAGTGTCGAAATGTTGCCGCAACCCATCACTACAATTTGCTTGCTCCTCTCTGGTGTATTATTGGGAGGAGTTTGGTCTCTGCTCTAGGCCTCTAGCTGTTGTCTTTCTGTTTGGGTTGCCTTGAGACTCTTCCTGTTTGTCTTTGTATATATACACACGGCTGTGAGTTAGCCTGTTATCATTACTTGTGCGGACAAGACGATTGACCACGTAGGTTCATGGAGCGTTGAACCACGCTCTCTCTAACTTTTTATTTTTCCATTGAGAATGAGGTAGCTACATAGGTAGTTAATATTCAGACCAAATTATCCCAGCAATGACAGGCTATATCCCACCCACACAAGTTTTGTGAGAATTGAAACTCAAACTCAGTTTCATATTAACTAGCTCGAACAACTTTACCACATTAAATGGTTTGTTCTACCTAAGTTTTGTTTTATTTCTTTTCTAATGATTGATTTAATAATTTATCAACAAGATTGTTAATTTAATAGTTGAATGATCTAAAATTATGGGTTGTTAGATAAATTATGAATATTAAACCATCACGGTAGTCCAGTTGGTAAGAGACTATGTATAGTTATCTATATGCAGGTTTGAATATGGATGACATTGTTAAATCTTAATTTATTCTTAACTATGGGAAGAAAACGTTTCTAGAAAGAAAAAAAGGGGGAGAACATAGTAAAACAGACTATAAATCTCCATTTGGAATGTTGTTACATAAGCAATACAAGGAATCATTTCGTTACTTGAAACCTCCAACCGATAAAACGAAAGTGGCAGAACCATGCGACTGTGAAATGTGAATACAAGACTGGAAATTGTTACCAAGCCGTCTGAAGATCATCTCATACAATCCTGCATTCACACAGTCGATCGAGGAAGACAAAGTCGGTATTTGACAAGGTGGTACATTCCTGCCAAGACCATCTGTGTATTTTTTATATGGATGGCCATCTCTGTATTTTTTTTATATGGATGGACCGCAAATGATAATTTAGGTCAATGCAAGGATTTGAGACTGAGCCAGTCAACTTATCATTTGTCAAGTGTTGGAAAGTTCATAACGTAAAACAGAATTGATTAGGCCATTTTATAACTTTTAAGTTTCTGGTTGGTGATAACGAGTAGACGACCGATTTTGTTTATGCCGGTATTACTTTGCAGGATTTCTCCTCCCTAACTTGACGTTTCACCTTGAAGTGTTACACATAATGAAGAGCGGGTCGTAATCTGTAAAATACTAAATAGTAGATGAAATGAAAATGAATCACAAAACAAAGGGAAAACAACATTCTAGCGATCAACATTTCGCATATGATTGTGATAGGTTTGATTGTTTGAACTTTGAAAGTAGACGGCGGTATTATAAATCAACAATCTACGGTGACCCTAGCAAATTAGGAACCAAACGAATATTGATTGACAGAGTTTTGTAAGAGAGTGAGAAAAACAGTCTTGTTGAAATGTTGATGTCTTCTTGTTTTCGTGTCTCGTGATGATATGTATTATTTGCCAGATGACTGGTAATTTCAAGCTTCGAATTTGAATGCTTCGGGTGAGAAGAATAAGAGCGAGTGAATTAACTCATTAAGCATTACATTACATGCTTACAATCGTAGCATTTGATCGATGCACACATGCATCCTTTCGTTAACACAAAAACAGACCCTGTACAGCTCCGATGAGTATCATAGACTAATAAACACCAACAAAAGCATCGGAGTACAATCGTAGCATTTGATCGATGCACACATGACCCTGTACAGCTCCGATGAGGGTATCATAGACTAATAAACACGAACAAATGCATCGGAGTAGTAGACTATTCCGTTCTCAAAATAGTAGTAGACTATTCACAGGTGCCTCTATTTAGTCATGTTTCTCCACTTGTCCTTTAGATCAACCTGAACACAGTAAACTCATTGGGCTTAAAGACCACAAATGCTAAGAGCAGAACATTTACATTTAAGTTGATGTAAGCAGCTGACAGCCATTCTAAATATACAGCAGAAAATAGGTACCTCAGTTCTATCTTCAAATACATCTCGGTGTGCTTCCAAGATACACTTCCATCTGCCAATGCCATACCTGCATTATAAAGGGATACATTGATGAAAAGGAGGAAACAGTTTAAAACTAATAACGAATGCTACCTACTCGGCCAATAGAAGAATGTTGCTAGTAAGTACCAAGGACATCAAATTCTGATCATATTTTCAGAGATGAAAATTATGAAGCAACTAAACAATCCTACTAACGAGCTTGATTGAAGTGAAAAGAAATACAAAACCACTACCAATAATCTGCTAAGACCTACAAAACGACCATCTAACCCCAACCTAAAAAAACTATGGAAATAGGAAGGTGGCTTGAACAACATGAAGCTGGAGAAATAGAGAGAAGTGCATAAAATATAGAAACAAGTACATACTTCTGCACACAAGTCCTTAACATATCTTCTTCTTGTAAGCTCCATCTCTTATTTTTTCTCCTCTTAGGAAATCTTTCATCCTCATACTCCTTCAGTGGAGAAAAAGCATTCCTTTTTAGACTAGGTAGGTGAAACCTCCCCTTGCTATATGTTAGTTCAGGTGACATACCTAGCGAGTCATCCCACTGCAAAAAAAAAAAAAAAAAAACTCACATAAGACAACTCTATAAACAAACAGAACCACCACAAATTTTAAACCAGAGCAACTCATAGATCTTCGACCAAAAAAGAGAACTCACACGTCACAAATCCAACATGGAATCTACTGGGGTTCATTTACCTTCTCCTTGCCAAAAATATGGTATGGATAATTCAATATGCATATGCTAATAGAAACTAGATGCACTCCACACACTGTGTAACTTGAAAGGAGCTGTAAGACTGGAAGAGCAAAATACGAACATAACTACCTCATAAGTATGGGAAGTACTATTACGTTCCATCAAGCCTGCTCGAGGAACATTATTCTGAGAACTGCAAGACGGATTTCCACGTTTGACATCACCCGTTTGATCATTCTCCGTGCCCTTTCCCTTGTCAACAGATAGATTTGGTGCACAACTTTCTTTCCCAATAGGTTGGGGAACATCATTCTGATGACTGGTCTGGTCTCCATGATTATCATCATTAAATTGATCAGGCTCAGCGTTCTTTTCAACAGACGGATTTGCTGCACTTTTGTTTTCTCCACTTACATGATCCACAGGTCTCATTCCCAACCTAGATCTTACCATTTCCGACACGTGCAAAACATGAGGAAGTGGCTTTGTCACTACAGCTTGTAGATCCAAAACACCGGACTTCAGTTCTTCTTGCACTTTTCTAACTTCAGCACTAGACACTGAGTTATATATGCCAACTGATGCTTCTGTACCCACATCGGACTTGAGTTCTTGCACTTTTCTAACTTCAGCACTGGACACTGAGTCATATATGCCAACTGATGCTACTGTACCCACATCTTCATCATCTCTAATCTTAGCTGGTCCATGCCTGCGTCTAACTGTCGTTGTCCTTGGAGTTTCTACATGAAATGAACAGGAAGACGAAAAGTACTGTACAATAACATTTGTGCAATGATGAAGCATAATGAAGGGTGATGAATTTGGCACTCCACTTTAACATATACATTACCACTTGCACTGCACATTTATGCAGCTAAAAAGTGGAGTGCCAAAATCAGCACACATTATTAATCAGGTGAATATATATCAAACTTGAGCGATATAGCGTTAGCATAAACAAGAAATAGCTGCATAATTGTTATCAGCATATCACCGAACAACACGGAAGATAGAATATCAGATAGTCACAAGTTGTGGAAAATGCGGCAAAATTCAAGATGATAAAAAAGCATAATTAAAACCCAGATAAGCAATACATAGCACACTCTCTCCATCAATGATGTAAAAGAAATATCTCCTATACCTGTCTCTTTAGTTGCAGGTTCAAAGCTAAGGACACCACAGTTTTCATTAGGTGGCGACCTCCGTGCCCCCACTACCTGCACTTGAACACCATTCATATGGGGATCCATATTAGACCTGGAATTGAAATAAGATACAGTCACAACTTGTGATCCAGACTCATCACCCACATTAGTATCACGAGCCTCCTGCTCAGAGATACTACTAACGTTAACCTCATTCGTCCGTGGCACCTCCTGTTCAGACTTATCAGTAGCATCATGTGCCTCCTGCTCAGAGACATTACTAACCTTAGCCACATCCGTCCTTGGCACCCCCAGTTCAGACCCATTAGTAACATCATTAGCCCCATTCACCATTTGTGCCTCTGAATTGTTATCAGCCCCATTAACACCCAAATCAACCCCATTAGCCATTGGCACCGCCACTTCAGCCCCATTCGCCACTCGAACCGGCACTTCACACCCCTTACCCACATTACCATCATTCTCCACCGCAACCTGCTCACCTCCGAATTCCTTTCCAATACTATACCTAACAGCCCAAGCAATAAACGGAGGACCCAGCAAGGCCAAAGCTTCCTCCACATACGCCGCAACCAATCTCAGCGCATCATTTCTAGTATCCAAACTCGCTAGCCTCTTCGAAACCTCGATATCCCTAATCCCAGCCTCCACCTCATCTCTTCTCTCCTTCAACTCAGCCGATACAAGCCCGCAACCCTCACGCTCCTCCAAAACCCTAACCCTACCTCGCCAAATCTTGTCCACCGCCTCCACGTACTTCCCGCCCGGCTCTTTCCCGCCAGAGCAAACCAAAAACTTCACCGTCAGCTCCGTCGCGACGGCGCAGTACGCCGCCCTCATGGAGTCCGTGATCGGCACGCCTTGCCCGCGGTCCAGAACCTCGATCGACTCCAAGGAATCGAGGATGGTTTCGGTGACGGCAGCGCCGTCCAGTATTTCAGACTCGATTGCTCGGAGAAGGAGAGTCTTCTTCAACCGCCCGTCGTCGTCGGAGATCGGCAACACGGCGAGGACTCGCTTGTCGCAGTTGCGCTCGCGGAGGAGGAGCTCGAGGACCCACCGCGAAACGTCGACGTCGGAGTCCATTTCAGTCAACCTGATCGGAAAATTTGGGGATTTAGGGTTTGCGAGCGCGCGGGAAATTGTGAGGTGGGGAGTGAGTGAGAGCGTTTTGGATTTTACGCGATGAGGTCATTTCTAACGGGGGCATTTTCGTCAATTCGTAATTTCTGTATTAGTAGGCCAACCCAACCCAAACCAAAAGCGAAGATAACAAAACAGAGCAAAAGGCAGAGGCTGAGCAGAGCTAATGGCAGCTCTAAGCATTGGCATCGCCACCACAAGCTCCGCCTTTCTTTCAAGGCCCACTCCCCGCCGTCTCAGGCCCACTAGGATTGCCTGCGTCACATGGGTAAGCCCTTCAAACTCTGCCTTCTTCTGTTCCAAAAAGAACCATGCATTAGTTCTTCTTTTTGTCTAGTCTTGAATATATTCGAACTTGATGGTGTTGAAGGATCCAGAAGGTATACTCGGGCCGGCGCAGACGGGCCACATAGCCCGGAAAGAGTTCCAGAGACGGCTGGAGAAGGACTCCGATGCTCGAGAGGCGTTTGAGCGCCAAGTTATTGAAGAGAAAGAGCGCCGTCGAGCTGTTAGAGAAGTGAGTTTCACAACCTGGTTTTGAATTTTGATTATTAGTGTTAAATTATTAGCTTGTGATTGTTTTTTTTTGTTTGCTTGGGTTTTAAGTCTCGGGTAGCTCCAGACACTGCAGAGGGGTTGATCGAGTATTTCCTTGATACTGAAGCTAGGGAGATTGAGTTCGAGATTTCCAGGTTGAGGCCAAGGTTGGTTCTTTGCATCCATGTTTACTTGTGAACGTTGTCGAAAATGTGAATGTTGGGAATGCGTAAATTAAGCAATGAGAAATGGAAGAACACACACCTCAAGTTTTTACTCTAACAAATGAAGTTTGTTATATACAGATTGAACAAGGAATTTTTCTCGCACCTACAATTTGAGATTGGTCAGCTACGGTTTGCGGTTTCAAAAACTCAGGTTGGTTACTGAAACTATTCTTTTTGGTGAAAATTGCGGCACAACTTGATTACTAGATTGACGGTGTGCATTTGGTGATGGTTTGTTTATTAGGATGTAGAAGATAGGCTGATTGAGCTGGAAGCACTGCAGAAAGCGCTTCAGGAAGGAACAGGTTTGTTAAAGTCCGCCCATTTTGATGATAAAGAGTTCACCTTTGTTGTTGGCTGCTTACTGAAACTGCCAAATTTTGGCCGCATTTTCTGTTACAGAAGCGTATGATAAAATGCAAATTGACCTCGTTAAAGCCAAAGAAAGTCTGACCAAAATCTTGTCATCAAAGAATATCAAAGAAACTGTATGTGATGCTCTTTTCACTCATCTACTTTGAAGTTGAATGCTTTTGTACTGTGTCACTCGACTTAGTTAATTGCTCTTGACAATGCAGTTACTGGGGATGGTTGAAACCAACGAACTTAATAGATCCTTGTTGACAATTCTTGATGAAAACATAGCAAGTGCACAGCAGGGTGACCAGGTAATTGCCATGCTAATGATTCTGTCAGATTTCTTCATGTGGTTTACGGATCTCATGGTTTTGTTTGCCTTTCCAAGTTTGAGGCTCCATAATACCTCATGAAACACACCATCTTCGCCTGAACATGAAACTACTTACTAGCTTTATGCCACCTATATATAATACTAATCGAGAAACTGGGGCAAGGAATCTTCTAATGAAAATAAAGCTACCACATGATGAAATTAGTGTGCAAGGAATCACTTTCTTCTAATTACTTAGCCTGCTGCAAAATGATCTGGTGGTTTAAACATAGATGAAGTACACATATTCCAGTCCTCATTTTTACCCCATGCCAACTTCTAAGTGTTCTTAACTTTGTCATAGAGTAATCAGGTAAATGTCTTCTTCCTGTAGCAACCACTGTCCACTTGACTTATATACCAGCCGTATAGGTCTTGCAACAAGTACATAAAAACACAAAAAGTTGCTGTTAACTCTTATTCAGTTGCATGGTGAACCAAGTCGATCAGTAGATTTATTTCAATGTTAATTTATGCAGAAGCAAGCGGCTGAGTTCATGGAAAAGCTACGTGGAGCTGTCCTCAAGTACATGACAGTTTAGTGATGAGTCGGTAAATATTATGTGCCTGCTGAGTAACATTTTAGACGAAATTTTGGCGACTTTGATTGTTTAATTGATCTGTCTATAATGTGTGTGACACTACATTTGATAGATTATGTTTTTATTTATAAATGAACAAGAAAAGTGTAAACATTGAGTATATTATTGTATCAATACATGCTTGAGACTTGCAATACTACACAGTACACACATATAGTGACATTCCAGATCTATATACAAACATAGTCTCAAAACAGAGTTATGAGAACAAAAGATACATGATACAGTTACCACAGATGTGTTTCAGATGAAATATTAAGAAGAGTTAGGCCAGTGTCTGATGATCTGGTAGGATGAGACAATAGGGCTCATTCAAGTGGAAAGGTTTTCGGATAAGAAGCAAACTTTTATTGACAAAAGAGAAAGGGAATACAAAGTGTCAGGTGGGAATTCATGGTCTACTAGTTAGGCTTCATTTGGATAAAGTAATATGAAACAAAGGATTAAACTTGAGTCAACAGAAAGCTATAAAACATAACTAGACACATTTGAAATGCCAAACAGCAAGGAATCATTAAAATTGTTTTGTTGATTTTTCCCTATTTCAGTTGATATATACACATGTTATATGTCATATTTCTTGCACTGTCATGTGATTTAGCTGAGAAGTTCATAATTTCTTGCACTAACAATGGGGTTTGAACGTTGTGAGTCCTTGAAAGTGGTCACTGACTGTTTGGTTGAGAAGTGGTCACTATTTTGTAAAGCACTTGAGACTTGAGAGGCATGAAGTGACATGCCAGTAGTAGAGTGTCAGGACCGAGTGCTTTCTTTGGCATGCATGTTAATTCCAGGCATTCTATCATATCATAGAGATGCTCTTCGAAGCTGGGTAGTCTGTGCCTGACACATGAAAGAGGACTCAGTACTGTAAGCATTGATCTTCTTCCTCTAGAGTTAGGTGCAAGAACAACTGACATTCTAACTTGGGTAGATACACTCAGACTGTTTGGCTGAACTCCAGGCATAAGGACTCAGCAGGGTTTTCAAGCATGAAAAGTAGTAGGTTGCCTTTCAAGAAAAAGGAAAAAAGTAGTAGGTTCTTGTCTATGGTCATTTTGCTTTTTACTGAGTGATGATCTTCCATGCGTCTGAGTTACTACATTGATGTAATATAGAATCAGGAAAAAACCAGAATCGTTGGAATAAATTATTTCTACCAAGTGCCTAACCAAAGTGGGAGGTCTGCCTCAAGTTAGTGAGTAGTGACCTAAGCTGGGTGTAACAATGAGCCTCATACTTTTGCTTGACATATCATCGCGCATTCAGATAAGGCTGGTTATATACTTTTATACTAATTATGGAAGAGGGTTTTAATCATTTTCTGATGTAGTTTGATAATCCATCTGCATCATCAGATGCAAAAAATGCTTTACGTTTAGATATTATCGATAGATTCTACCTAATCGTCCTCAGTTGATACTTTTGTATTTAGTAAATTATCATCTCACTAACTGTAGTTGTTATTCATCATTAGACCATATAACAGTATAAAGTAAAATTCAGACCAAGTACTTGGACCATTTAACATTATGCATGTCAGCATAAGGTTACTTCTAGATCATATGCCTACCTATTGGCCAAATCTCAATCAGTTTGTTCAAATTCATGTAATAACTAACAAGGGAAGAGATCAAGTATTTTGAGGTTTCAAAGTGTTAGGCCTACATTTACTCCATTACAGTGCATATCAGTTCGAAAATGTAAAAGAATAATAAAGATGACAAAACAGAAAGCAATACAAGTAGCTCAAGAGCAAAGTAGGCATGTGACCACTTTCACTTTATATCTCCAAAAGAAAGTTTAACCCTTCTTAGCTCTCTCTATAAAACTCTCATACCTCCTTGAAAACCTATACTTCATCTCCTATATCCTCAAACATGGCGAGACTAGGCTTTATTTCCTTACTAGTTCTTTTCCATGTTGTTTACCTGGTTGGTAAAGCAGACTCAACCCCTCCCAGACACTCAAGTTCCACTAAGTTCATCAAAGCTTCATGCAGAGCAACACAGTACCCAGCTCTGTGTGTGCAATGCCTTGCAGGTTATGCACGCTCGATTCGACAGAGTGAAAGACAGCTAGCTCAGACTGCTTTGGCAGTGAGCCTATCCCGGGTGCGAAAAGCTGAATCCTTTGTGACCAAGTTGACTAAAGTTAGGGGGATCAAGCCTAGGGAGTACAGAGCTGTGAAAGACTGCATAGAGAACATGGGGGATGGCGTGGACCAGATTGGCCAGTCGATGAGGGAGCTTGGACATACGGGTCGAGCCTTTGGTCAGGAGTTCATGTGGCACATGAGCAATGTGCAGACTTGGGTTAGTGCTGCACTCACTGATGAGACCACTTGTCTTGATGGGTTTTCAGGTCGTCTTATGGATGGAAATATCAAGGTTGCTATCAGAAGAAGGGTCAATGATGTTGCTCAGGTCACTAGCAACGCACTAGCTCTGGTTAATCGCTTTGCAACTAAACACAAGGCGGCTGCAGCTGCCAAAGATCCTTAGATCTAGTACAAGTGAGTTTAGGGACTATGTAAATGGGACATGGTATTAGTAAGGTTCGTGACTTTGTGCCTGGCCTAGATTTTGTCTTAGAGGGTATTGTTCTTGCTGGTTGATGTGTAAGATGACAACCTTTAAGTTTTGTACCAGTTATGCTTTTGTTTTGACTGTAATATACTAGTTCTGTTTGTGAAGAACATGCATCCTTCCTTCTAATTAAAATGTCTGAAATGGTTTCAAAATTTAGTATCAAATGATTTGGACACACTCAGAGAGCATCTCATCAATCACCTGAATATGATTAACCTTTCCCAATTGTATGCTTCTATAGACTTGTGCAATATGAGTAAATCATACCCTTCCAACATGTTTTCTGTTCAATTTGAAATGACAGCTACCACATTGATTTTTTTATTTTTTTTCCAAACATGATTCTTTGATGTAGCAGTTCGATAATTCCTTCTGGACTCGATCTGAAGCCAAGACTTTGTAAGAGCTGATGTTTTCTTTATTTAGTCACTTGACAGTAGATGATCATATATATCTCAAATTTACGTTCATTTGGATGAGCATGCACTCAAAGCATTTCTTTTTAAGCACATCTAGCATCTTCTTATCACCTCGATTTCCGAAGCAGAAATTCATCCCAAAGAACACGCAGACAGTTTTGCCGCGATTTTCGGGCTACATGAACAAACAAAATATGATCAAAACAATGTGTCATTTTCGATGTGATCAAATTCTTATTGCTATTTTTATCTTTGGCAACTTTTGGACTTCCTTTACAGGCAGAGAGTCGAGACGACCAAATCTAGATTTAGTTGATTCCCCACGTCATGAAAGCAATCTAAAGAAGATGCAGAGAAATATAAAATTCAGGGAGAAACTTATCTCTAAATTTACAGCCTTTTCCATGAGATGGGACATCTCCTCTACTAAAAAAGCTTATACTGGAAACATTCTGCAATCAGCAAAACTGTTTCTCACTGCTTGAAACAGAATCAGATCGACTACTTGGTTAAGTTTAAACAAATGAGTCATTCATCAAGTTAAGTAATATATCAGACTTATCAAGCCTAGTCATTGAGCATGGAAATGAGATGAAGCACATGGAAGATTGAAAAGCTGATTAATTACCACATCAAAATGGTGGGGAGGCAGTTGCATGCATGAAGGGGCCTGGTGAATGATTATGGGGCATAATGAGTCCTGCAGTCCCCATAAAAGTGATTTGTGGACCATCTCAAGCTCAACCTGCATTCTAAAGTTAATTGGGAGCAGACAAAATCCCATGGAGATCACATGTGGAGAGTATTGGATGTGAGTGTCTGTTTATGTTTGTTTGAAACTTTGAAAGGATTGAAAGAAAGAAAGGGTAGCATGGGGGATGGAAGGTTCTGATCAAATATCTTTATTAATAGTAGTAATCATGCAATTATGTGACTATCTTAAGTTCTTATCTGGTATGCTGCATTGGTTGTAGAATCAGGAAAGTCTTAAACTGTATCACTGTATATAGCATGTCTATTTTGAAAGAAAGGTCTTGAAATTTACGTATCGATGAGCTAATGTACCTAAGGGGAGTCCAGGAGCCCGGCCCAAGAGTTAAGAAACCTAAATCTAAATTTGTTTTCTTTTCTGAAACTGGTGAACTTGTTCAGATAAAATCACATTCCTTGTTCTGTCTGGCCATGTTCCAGATAATTTTACTGGTTTATATATGCTAGTGCTAAATCTTGTTGTGAATGAGGTCCTGGAGTACTGTTTTAACCAATCACCGGGGGATGCAAATTTGTCGACCCACCCTTATGCCCATTAGCTAGATTTGATGACATGTGTCATTTCTCTTAACTATCTCTAACTATAGTTAGCTAAATCAAATTGTAATAAATAAATTCTGTTTTGTTTTAATTTTAACTTTAACTTTAACTTTTGACTCGGCTTAAAAAAAATAAAAAAAACTAAATCGGTGATTGAGTTCCTATTTTGGCTTCATATTGTTAAGGATGTGAAAACAACACATATTATATGTTTTGTGCAATGGTTGTGATGCCCAGCGATTGTTGATGACCAAAAAAAATATGAACCTGAGCACTTGAAATTTTGCATTGTGCTATATGGCCATCAATGTTGATTATTGTTGTTTTTGGTGATGAGACTCAACAATATTCTCCTCTGTGTCTGTATCATGATATATCCAAATAGAATTTTTCAAGCACAATATCATCTCCTTTGTGTCTGTATTTTACAAAGATGTAGCAAGTGCGGCAAGACTCAACGAATTCAAAAGCAATGTATGAAAATAGGGGAGATCGATAGAGTTTCGTACCTTGTTTATGAGAGAAGGGAAGAGAAAACCAAAGGTATCGTTTGGGTTTAGTTGAAGTTGTCAAGGTTTAGTCGGGTTTAGCCTTGGAGTTGTATCCACGAGTCCTCAGAAAGTCAGAATACTTGGAGATTTCTTTTTTTTTTTCAAAGTGAGTTAAAGTTAAAATTAAAAGAAAACAGAATTTATTTATTACAATTTGAAATAGCTAACCATAGTTTGAGAGGGTTAAGAAAAAGGACACGTGGCATCAAATCTAAGTGGTGGGCATAAGGGTGGGCAAATAAAGATGGTCGGCAAATTTGCATCCAATCACCGGTACCTATTGCTTAGAGAAAATGTACCTTTCAAAGGGAAATCTGTGTTCAGCAGGGTTTGGAGGTATTGTTAGAGATCATAGTGGAAATAAGGCTTTTAATAGGATAGCTAAGCCTGTCTGTATATCTACCAATATTAAAGAAGAATTGCTTATTGCAAACAGAGCATTCAATCAATTTTTATAGATAATTTGTGTATCTAGATATGTAATTAGATTAGAGAAGCAAATCTAGCACCTTCTTCTTTTATTTTTAGTACGGGGTCCTCGATCCCACATCCATATTATTCTAAGTATTTGCATGTACAGTCCTCAAACAATATATACATCTTGAATAACTACAGGAGCTTCGTTTATCCATTCACCCAGAACTTAGCAGCTGATAGTTTAACCATATCTAAGCAGCTACAGAAAACTAAGATTCATAAAATCAAAGTTAATCTTCTATTTTGTGAAATTATTGTACGTGTATGATCACTATGATGATGATCCTAATCTGTAAATTTGTATTCATTATCCTAATCTGGTTAGTAAGATTAAGTTGATATATCTTCCTTGACTAAAAACAGAAGAATTGAACACTCTAGCCAAAACTGAGCATTCTTTGCTGGGAGATGTCTAATATCTAGGAAGAATTTATTTATTATTATCCTAATCTGGTTCGTAAGATTAAGTTGATATATCTTCCTTGACTAAAAACAGAAGAATTGAACACTCTGGCCAGAAACTGAGCATTCTTTGCTGGGAGATGTCTAATATATAGGAAGAATTTATTTTTCATGAGGATAAATAATTTGTCTTCATCCAAGAGGCCAAGGATGGATCCCCCATTTTCTTTGAAGTATTATTGGGTTAAAGGGTACCTGAATAAATTATTTCAATGTTACTAGGATCCTACTTAATTAATGTCAATACTCAATACCAGATGAAAGAATGTTGTTGTCTAATCAGAATGTCACCATGGTTTCTGCATAGGTCTTACCAGCAGGTACTCGCTAGTTTTCTCAACTGTAAGCTTTCTGCTGCAAATATTTCTGGTAGTTTCTGCATCGGTCTTCCAATCATTTCTGTCGTTGATCACATAGAATTTACAGCAGTGAAATTTAAGAACCAGTTACCAAGAGGATGACTGATTCACCATTAATATTGACATAAAAACACAAGTTTTCCATCTTACTCAATCCAGTAAATAGAAACACAACGACATCAATCACTATTAAATATCTAAATCCCGGAAAAAATTGAAGAGGCATGTGCAAGTCACAAAGTGTCACTTCAGTGCTCGGTTAGTTACGTGCACGATTAATCAACTGTGCTTAATAATGTATGGTTCAGATTAACTTTACCAGCGCATATCTGTGAATTTAATCCAAAGTACTAGCTTAGTTATGGAATTCTTCATTCATGATGTTAATTTTGATATTAGAGTTTCGATCATTATTCAAATATGGAGGCACAATTAAATGATTGATTTAGAAACTTATTGATTGATTGATGATTTATTATTTGTATACATCCTGGGTATACATCCTGACAAATTTTCATAAGCTTTTCTTTAAATTTACCTCGTCCTCCAAACAAGTGGCGGCCTGGCGGGAACCACCAACTTAATTAGTTAGTTTCTATATAAGGCATCTCTTCCTCTACAACTTCATCAATCTCTCGATCAAAACGAATAAAGGAAGTCTTCAAGAGAGGAGTGAGAGAGAGATGGAATGCCATCTGATGCTAGCTCTGCCTATTCTCCAGTTGCTTCTTAACCACATAAACCCCTGCACAGCTGCTGCAGCATCTTCTAGCAAAGTGAACACCGAGTACATAAAGACATCATGCAGCGTCACGCTCTATCCGAAACTGTGCTACACCTCCCTCTCAATCTATGCTGGAAAAATCAAGACCAGCCCGAAAGTGCTAGCCCATACCGCCCTCAACGTGACCCTTAGAGCCACCAAAGCAACTTCCGCGGTAATAAACAGGTGTTCAAAAGTTCATGGACTGAAGCCTATAGAGGTTGCAGCCACACTCGACTGTGTGGAGGAGATTAGTGATGCTTTGGATGAGCTGCGAAAGTCCATAGGTGAATTGGGTCATGCAGTTAAAGGCTCGAGAAGTTTCTTGTTTCAAATTAGTGATATTCAAACATGGGTTAGTGCTGCATTAACTGATGAGGACACCTGCTTGGATGGTTTTGATGAACCTAAATTGAATGGAAGGGTGGAGACTATTGTCCGGAGGGAAATAACGAAGATCGCGCATCTGACGAGCAATGCCTTGGCGCTCATCAACAACTACGCCTCAAACTAAAGCTGCAATATTGCTGTATGGGAACAAATGTGTATACTACTAGCTACTCAAGAACGGACCAATTAATGGTCTGTTAGTGTCCAAATTACAGACTTGTCTATGAGTAAAATCATCCAGGACAAGAAAATTATACTATAAAAACTTGAATTGTGAGAGGTAAATAGACTATATGCAGCTAGTATGGTTTTTATAACAGACTGTAAATATATGATTCTGTAAAGTGGTTGTAAGTTTTAAGCCTTTGGAACTGTAGCATCAATACAGTACCCTGTGAAATGACTTGAGTATGCCAAGCACCTATCTGTTTTGGATAGATTAGAGGAAATTAAGCTCTCTCCAGAAGGCTGGATACTTTTTTGGGTTATTATTAGAGTTCATATAGCTTACCAAAATGCAGAACTACTTGTTTGCAAACTTGTTGTAAATGAAGGGAATGGGATACAAACAAATACACATATAAATTCAAACACACAGAACTGGGGGTCGGAGGATGATTAGTATTATAGGATGCAGCGACAGCAGACAAGGCTCCAATACAACGTTGGGCGACTATTTTTTCCTTACAAGCTTTAGTGAGGGGGCAATGGACCAATAATTTATGTTAATTACAGTCTCGTGCTATTTCAAGTTAAAAAAAACATGTTGGAAAACGTAGAGAAAGCTACTTGAACAATTTGCTTATTGTCACATTGAAAAAACAATTTGCTATTGTGAGTATTGTCCCCTTCATAGATTAGGAAGCCTTGATGTGCATATGGCGCTGTCTTTGTTATTTGACATAAAAGCCGCCCGATTGTAGTTATTTCATAATTTCTTGTACATTTTTCAAAACTGCCAGCCCCAAGGCCGGTGGTATTTAACATTATGATTTGCAGACTGAGGGACCAGGTTTGGCAGTTATACACAACATTTTACTGGATTATTAGGTATTTTGGAGAGGGTAGAAGTTTTAATATACAGTTGTATTCCTTTTGTGTTCATCAACATGAATTGTAGTATTGCACTCTACTATTTTAAGTGAAGGTATTATTTTCCCTGAACAAGACAAATTGTTTGTTTTAGTTATGTTCATAACAAAACTTCCATTATAAGTTTTCTTACCAACATTCAAAAGATTCAATTGCTTTACAATGACTGAGCCGTGGTATATATTGTAAAAATAAAGTAGTCTATGAGTTTGAGATAACCTTAGTGAGGGTGCTCTGTAGAGATGCAACAGAATCTATAGCAGATTTTGTGAGCCAGCTGATCCCTACTTTAAGCCTATGCTCATCAGTTGGTAATCTAATCAAGTAGGCCAATTTCCTTGCGGTGTGACCCAAAGGACCATCTAGCGTTAACCCCTCGATGAAACTTGGAGAAATGGCAGCATCATTTCTTCCCAAAGTTATCATTTCGCCTAAATTCTGAAACCTGAAAGGCAAAAGCGGGCGGTTGTTTATTGCAGCCCACAGATTCCAACCAGCAAAGTCTGCTTGCTGAAAAGCGACCTGTGCAGTGGCAGGAAGAAGCCTTCCATTTGATTCCCTTAAAGCAGAAGAATCACCAACTGCAAATATGCGTGGGTGACCGTTAACGCGAAGAGTTTCATCTGTTTCTGCTTGGCCCCTGCCGTTTAAGGGAAGCGCACTACGTCTGTTACCAGGTTCCAGATGAGGAAGAAGAGATTTAGACCCAACAGTCCATAAGACAAGATCTGCTTCAATAGTTTGACTTTGTAATCCCTTTTCAGTAGGTTGAAGTTCCAATATATATTTCCCATAATCATGTTCTACTCCTATGCTCTTTGCTGGTTTTTCTGAAGCTTCTGTATCAACAACTTGGCGAATACAACGAACAAAGTAACCCAACAGAAGTTCAACTTTCCTGGACGAGAGAACTTTAGTTGCAGCCTCCCTATTTCCAAGTGGGGCGTTCGGGCAAATTGTGTTTTCTACATTAATTGCTTGCACTACGCCTCTGTCCTGCAGTCTCTCCGATACTGTGGCAGCTAACTCAACTCCCGCATAACCACAACCAACGACCACCACACGTATCAGAGATTCCTTGCTGAACTTTCTCCTCTCCAGTTCTCTTAGCCTAAGATCAACCTTGCGAGCATCCTCCAGAGTCGAGAATGGCAATGCAAACTCCAACGCTCCTGGTACAACATCAAGCTTAGGTTCAGCACCCAGAGAAAGAACCAGCCAGTCATATTCAATAAGAAGACCACTCTCAAGAAGGACACTCCCTCCAACACTTGATTTTGCAGGTCCATTCATTCCCAAATGATCAGAAGGGTACAAGAGCTTGACCTTGTCTTGAATAAACAGCACATTTGTATTGGCCAGCAGATCTGAAAAGCGAGGAGCTATCTCCCATGCATCAACTTCTCCGGAGAGAAGCTCATAAAGCATTGGCTTAAAAACAAAGTGTTCAGACTGGTCAACAAGGAGCACCTGAGGCTTCTTGTCATCAGGCCACACTAACGATTCTAGTCTTAGAGCAGTATATAGACCTCCAAACCCACCACCTAGTATACACACCCTTGGTTTCTTCTCATCCGGCCAAGAATAAAATTGAGGGGCAGTTTCAGCTTCAGATATCTCCGCAACACCTCCATTCCCCCCAGATGCACTTGAAGCAATAACAAACTGCGATCTTTTCCTTTGCGAGCTAGCAAATAGCGATATCTTAGACCGGCCTCTTCTCAAGAAATCAGGAAATAACCTAGCCTGGTGCTTTGCCTCACAATTCAGCCGTAGAAGAGTGGCTGAAGCAGCAAATGCAGTTGATGACATGATTACAGTTTTATCTGTCATAATAAGCCACATGATTACATTCCACACACTATCAGTCTATCATAGGAAAACCAAATGCAGCTAATGTACCCTATGATTTAACCTTAGTCATACCATATATGAACCAAATGCACCACAGGAGCACATTGTCACTATTCACTTGAAACAATAACAAAAGCAGATGCAGATACGCAGATAATTAACTAAATCAATATCTTAGAATAGCAAAATCGCCCATGAAGAAATAGAAACACTCACTGATTGACTGGCATTTAATTCAGAAATAGAAGATGCATTCTAAGCAAAATAGCAAGAAATCAGTGCCAGTAATCTGGGGAGCATATAGCAAATTATATCAAATGCTGAAAAAGAAAAAGCGTATTCAAAGCTGAAACATTTCACAAATATCCAGCAACTTAGCAACACAGAAAGTTCACCGGAAACCGGTGAATCACTCAACTCTAAAATCGACACTGGAAACAGGAAAGTTGTAAACAAATTGCAAAGTACAGTAGGAAAACTTGTAAATACCTTGTTGTGGGTAGTGGGCTGACTCATCAGAGGTGAAGAACTGAAGAGGAGGCTGTGAACTGTGAAGGAACCCCCACAAGTTTCAACTTGTGGAACGAGGAAGAAAGCGAGTTGTGTTTCTTCTGCTTCCGGTTTGGTGAGTTTGGTCTGGAGAAGGTGGGCTGGGCTTGGGTGAGGAATGGTATGGGCTCTACGGGAATTGGATCCAAAAATGACGACGTGTATCGCTTTAAACTTCAAGTTTTCATGGTGCTATGAATAGAATCATAGATTATGTTCATGGTTGTGAATTCCGACACATGTGGCAGCTTCACGGCCTTTTAAGGGTTCTCTGTGTAGAAAAACTTGTTCAGTCTTTTCTTTTATCACAAGGTAGGTCAGGAGGAGAGTGTAAACAAACAAAAAAACCAAGCACACCTTTGGGTCTTTGTATAAAAACACATCAAACTATCATCACCAATCCTTCTAAACTCAACCTCACTTTTATTAGCGTTTTTACGATGTTTAAGCACTTAAAGATATAATAAAATGTAACTCGTGACGATTTATCTAAATATGACTTCTCATTTCTCACTTTCATTTTTCATTCATGCTCCCACAAACCACATTTTGGTTTTTCTTATTCTTTTTTCAAACATGTAAGATTTTGAAGAACAAATCCATATCTTGCGGTCCAGAATCACCCAAAACAGCAACAACAACAACAACAACAAAAAAAAAAAGAGAAGGGTGAGGAGCAGCAAAGACAAAGCTCCACCAGTTGGTTTTGCGTTATCCCCAAAACCCCACGCCACCACAACACAACCCAACCCATTTTCGGGTCGTATCAGATAAAGCGCCAAAACCCCCCACCACGACCCTCTCTCTCTCCTCTCTTCTCTTCTCTCACAAACACATAGAGTGAGAGAGATAAGGAAAAATGGCTGCAGAGTCAGTGAGAGCAGTTCAGAGTTTCAGCTTCAATGGGTCTCAGACAAGGCCAACCATCCCTCTCTCCCCACCTCGCTTTCTGGGTCTTCGTCCTCCTCGCTCTTCTTCTTCTTCTCTCACTTCCTCTTCCCTTTCCCACTTCTTCGGGAATCTCCGTCTCGCCTCCAACTCCTCAAAGACCTCTACTTTGGGCCGCAGAAACCTCTCTGTTCTCGCCATGGCCGCCGATGGTATGCTTCTCTTTCCAACCCATGTTCAAGTTTCAAACTTTAAGTTTTCTCGGGCTGCCCAATTTGTTGAATTTGAGAAACTGTTAGTTCTGCTGTGTTCAAGTTGTTAATTTGAATGTTTATAACCTCAAGACTTGTGCTTTGGTATGTTTGATAATATAGAGCACATGGCTTATCAAGTTCTTCACTCTCTTTCAATTAGAACAAGCTTAGGTTCTGAATGTATGATTTTCCAAGAAAAGGTGTGTACATTTTCGGATGAATTTCTTGTATCAGTTGTTAACTAATGTTTGTATAAAGAGTAGTGTATCAGCTAATGCAACAGAGACGATTATTGATTTTGTTTTTCTTTATGCAGATGGAAAGCGTGCAGTACCGTTAGAAGATTATCGGAATATTGGAATTATGGCTCACATAGATGCAGGGAAGACTACTACAACTGAACGGGTTTTGTACTATACGGGAAGAAATTATAAAATAGGGGAGGTGCATGAAGGAACAGCAACTATGGACTGGATGGAGCAGGAACAAGAAAGAGGCATTACCATAACTTCTGCTGCAACTACAACCTTTTGGGACAAACACAGAATTAACATTATTGATACTCCTGGCCATGTGGACTTCACCCTTGAGGTGGAGCGAGCTCTCAGGGTGCTTGATGGCGCAATATGCTTGTTTGACAGTGTTGCTGGGGTGGAACCTCAGTCTGAAACTGTATGGAGGCAAGCTGATAAATATGGGGTGCCCAGGATTTGCTTTGTCAACAAAATGGATCGACTTGGGGCAAATTTTTTCCGCACAAGGGACATGATAGTGTCGAATTTGGGTGCCAAACCACTTGTACTTCAAATTCCAGTTGGTGCTGAAGATAATTTTAAGGGAGTTATTGATCTTGTGAAGATGAGAGCTATAATTTGGTCAGGAGAAGAATTGGGTGCAAAATTTACGTATGAGGATATTCCCTCTGATCTTCAGGAGCTGGCTGATGAATACAGATCACTGATGATAGAAACCATAGTTGAGTTGGATGATGAAGCTATGGAGGGGTATCTAGAAGGGGTTGAACCTGATGAGGCCGCCATTAAGAAATTGATTAGGCAGGGAACCATCTCAGCTAGTTTTGTGCCAGTATTATGTGGCTCAGCTTTTAAAAATAAGGGGGTTCAACCATTGCTTGATGCTGTTGTGGATTATTTACCCTCACCACTTGATGTGCCACCAATGCAGGGAACTGATGCAGATAACCCAGAAATCACAATTGAGAGGGCTGCAAGTGATGACGAACCATTTGCTGGGCTGGCATTCAAGATCATGAGCGATCCATTTGTGGGATCCCTTACATTTGTGAGAGTCTATGCAGGAAAGCTAAGTGCTGGATCATATGTGCTGAATGCAAACAAGGGAAAAAAGGAGAGGATTGGAAGACTTCTAGAGATGCATGCAAACAGTAGGGAGGATGTTAAGGTCGCTTTAACTGGTGATATTATTGCGCTTGCAGGTCTAAAAGATACTGTTACTGGTGAAACATTGAGTGACCCTGAGCATCCTATTGTGCTTGAACGTATGGAATTCCCTGATCCTGTGATTAAGGTGGCAATTGAACCCAAAACTAAAGCTGACGTTGATAAGATGGGTGCTGGTTTGGTTAAGCTTGCTCAGGAAGACCCTTCGTTCCACTTCTCAAGAGATGAAGAGGTTAATCAGACAGTGATCGAAGGAATGGGTGAATTGCATCTTGAGATTATTGTTGATCGCCTCAAGAGGGAATTCAAGGTATATATCTGCTACTCCATGTTGCTGATTGTCAATTTCGTAAATGACTCTACTTTCCAGCATAAAGATTTGCTTCTATTTTTGTTGATTTCGTGGTTTTTATACCTTTGGTGTCCTCATGTTCTGGATGTATACTCATACCAACATTATGCATCTTTCTGTTGTGGTTAAGCACATACATAGACATAGTGTTAAGCATTTTATAATAAGTGAGTTTGCACAAAGTGGTGATTCCCTATGCTAGTTCATCTAATAAACTTTGTTGTCCAACCAAAACTACCACAAGCATTGATAAGTTGAAATCGTAATATGTCAGCTGTTAAGGTAATCAGTCATCACTATCTGCCACGATCAGATATCATGTGGAAAGGTGTCACACACTAACACTGTTTGATATTTACCCCTCAGTGGTCAATAGTATGGTTTGATCAACAAGGTTCAACTCCACTTTTATGCCGATTGATTTTTTGTTAGTATCATTTGTCGTTTTCTCTTGCAGCCTATTAATTGTGGTTTCTTGAGTATTTAAAGGAAGAAGATACTGTTGATTTTGAATTCTTCATAATTGGGGTTGTTTTCTCTATGCAGGTCGAGGCTAATGTTGGAGCACCCCAGGTTAACTACCGTGAAAGCATTTCTAAAGTCGCTGAAGTAAAGTATGTGCACAAGAAACAATCTGGTGGACAGGGTCAATTCGCAGATATCACTGTCCGATTTGAACCCATGGAGCCCGGTAATGGGTATGAGTTCAAGAGTGAAATCAAGGGAGGTGCAGTGCCCAGAGAGTACATTCCTGGGGTGATGAAAGGACTAGAGGAGTGCATGAGTAACGGTGTGCTTGCAGGCTTTCCTGTCGTCGACGTGCGTGCTGTACTAACCGATGGTTCTTACCACGATGTTGACTCGAGTGTTTTGGCATTCCAGTTGGCAGCGAGAGGAGCTTTCCGAGAGGGTATGAAGAGAGCTGGCCCAAAAATGCTTGAACCCATAATGAAAGTTGAAGTAGTTACACCTGAAGAACATTTGGGAGATGTGATTGGTGACCTTAACTCCAGGAGAGGTCAGATCAACAGCTTTAGCGACAAACCTGGTGGTCTCAAGGTATGTCCTCATATTCATGATAGAAATGAAAGCACTAATAATGCAAAGCATTCTCTTGATTTCCTTTTTACAAACTGTTGCTTTTTATTAATGCAGGTGGTCGATGCTGAGGTTCCTCTTGCGGAGATGTTCCAATACGTTAGTACACTAAGGGGCATGACAAAAGGTCGTGCATCCTACACGATGCAATTAGCTAAGTTTGATGTTGTTCCTCAGCACATTCAGAACCAACTTTCTGCCAAGGAGGAAGAAGTTACTGCTTGATTTGGTTTACATGTACAAATGTACAATAGTTGATCGGGGTCCAAGAAAATGAGGGCGTCTTTTTTTAAATTTTTTGCCTCGTGTACTTTTAAGATTTTTGCCTCTGTACCAAAAGAAACAATAAGTTTATTAACTTATACCAATTCGTCCTCAGATATTGGCATTATCTATTAGTCTGAACTCTGAACTCTTGAAATGGACAGTGATATTGAAGTGAAAAAGGTTCTTGACAAACATATCAATACTTTCCAGAGTCAAATATCAGAACTAGCTGCAGAATGAATGCGAGTATTTATGAGACTCATTAAAAGAAAAAAGGACCATCCACACTAATATGAAAACAATACATCTCAAAATTTTTCAGTCAGGAATTTGAACCTAGATACTCGAATGAACATTGGAAAGTACAATAGAATCAGCATTCTTGTATGTATCATTCGAATCTTTCCTCAAGCTCTCACTTAATCTGAACAATTCCAGCACTGACCAGCTTCTGGATTTTGGCCATCACCATCGGGTTCTTAGAGTGTTCCTGAGCGGCTTTGGGATTCTCCTGGAAATCAACCAACACCTGCCAACATCCCAAAAAAAATTTGAGCCAAAGGACCACATAAAGAAAAACAAAAAAGCAGATAATACGTTGAACTGCAAGCTTTTCAGAGCAAAAGAGAAAACAAATTACACGACTTGAAATTAACTTACCTGTCGCATAACAGGATCTGAGAGGATATTCTGAATTTCTGGATCCTGCATTCCCTTAGTCTGCAAAAAAAAACGGACTCAATACCTACATCTTCCGAAACATAAATCAATCATCAGGAAAGTTCAGATACTTACCTGTCTCTCCTTCAATTCATCGGCACTCAGATCCCCACGGCTAGCTTTGTTAATCTGCTCTACACACCTGCCAAAAAGAAATATCAAGTGAGATTAACGTAGGGTCTCAATATCATGTAGAGCAAATTAAGCAACAATCTCAAACTCTATCTGTGCAACATACTTTCTCACACCATCAAGCAAGTCCTGGTTGCCAGGATCATGCTTCAGACCTTCTTGATATGTTTCCAAAGCTTTTTCGTATTCTCTCATGAAATATTGGACTGTACCCTTTCTGGTATAGCCCTTTGAAAAGGTTGGGTCAAGTTCAATGCACTTTTCGGCGTCCTTCAATCCCTCCGGCATTGCCCCCAACTTTGTATAGCAAGCAGCTCTATTGCTATATGCCTACATAAATAAGCAGATTTGAGTCAATCCACAACATGTCAGACGGAGAACAATTAATAAGGAATTGAAGATTTTCTCACCTTTGGATCCTTGGGATTCCTTCTCAAGGCTTCAGTGTAATGCCTAATAGCTTCTGGGTACTTCTGCTGCTTGAAAAACTCATTGCCTGCACATAATTCCATTGTTTTGTCATTACAACAGAATAGGGTACATAGGGCAGAATACTACCGGCCAAACAAATATCCATAAATATTAAATATCAAGATCAAAGTAACAGGCATACCTTTCTCTCGCTCCTCATCGGCTAGCTTCGGATCAAAATATTCTTGTTGCTCTAGGTCCTTTTTAGCCTTCTCAGCATCATTCAATTTCTTTAGGGTGTCGGGGTTGCGATGTTCTGTGAGAGCTTTCTGGAATATCTCAATAGCAGGTTCATAATCCTTAGAGGTTTTTGCTGTTTTCGCAATAGCGGTTCCCTTCCTAGTCAAAGCTTTTGCTATCATCTTAAAGTCTGCCCTGACCTCTCTTCCCCTTTCAACAGCCTTGTCACAGTCTTTAATACAATCATCATACTGACAGAACATAACAATAACACTTACATTAGAAACCATAAAAACCAATTTATATGATGATTGCAACAATATTAACCAAACATTAACAGTACAAAGATAAAAGGGTGTATGATAGAGCACAAATGGGTAGGATCAGAGTAAAACAGAACTAAGCCCAACCTTCTTAGTGTACAAGGAGAAAACAATAGCATATTCTACATAAGAAATAAAAGATCATGTCAAGGTCCCATCTATGAGGGTTCACGGCTCAGCAGCCATGGTAGTAGCCCTCTAGGCCTACACATAAAGCCTCCTCCACACTTTTCTTCATTTCCGCCCTAAGGTAGAAGTTACATGATACCATCTACAAAACCCTCTACGCCTACACATATATGATACCATCTATAATGAATCAATCTTATCCCCTAAGAGAAAATAAATCACTGTCTCATAAGAAAGATCCTCCAAAAAAATCAGTAATTTGGCAACAGTATAAAGGACGACTGGGCCTAAATCAGTAATTTGGCAACAGTATAAAGGACGACTGGGTTTACAAAGTAAATCCTACATTCAAGATTGACCAACTCCTACCACATTCGAGATTCAAGAAAGATCACCAAGCCATATTCTTTAACAAAGACCCCAATTATGTGGGTGGGTTGGCTAAACTAATACTCAGCCAGGTCTCTAGCATATAGCAAATTCCTATTACTTGGGGTCTAAGTCGGAGTTTTAATACCAGTATGTTCGTCCCATCATCATCAACAAATTCACCACAACCATTGACAGTATCAAGCATACATCAAACTGATCAAAGAACAGAACTTGGTACTAACCAATAAACAGTACAAGATATATATATTCAGCTCTGCATAAAATAAACCAAACACTAGACCAAAAACAATATGCAATCCATACCTGACCCATTTCCAAATAAGTGGCAGCCCGGTTCAACAAATACGAAATGTCTTCATCATCAATCTCCATTGCCTTGGTATAATGCTGAATGGCAGAGTCGAAGTCCTTCTTCTTATAAGCCGCATTGCCGGCCTCCTTCTCCTTCAAGGCCTCAGCCTTCCTCTTCTTGGCCTCCTTCTCCTCCTCCGGAACATCCATGGGCTCCGGCTCCGGCTTCTTCTCCTCCTTCCTCTGCGGCGGCGGCTCAGTGGCCTCCGCAGCAGACCGTGTCCTCTCGGCCGGAAAATCAGGCATATCGTCGTCCTCCGACGCGCCTCCTCCTCCTCCCTGGAGCTTCACATTGAGCAAAACCCCAAGGGCTTGCATAACCCTCTGGTCTTTGAGATACAGATTGAGGTTGGTGGGGTTCTTCTGAATCTCCTGCATCATGCTAACGAAATCGGGCTGCTGCATAAAGGCCCGGGTACTCGGGTCAGCCGTGAGCTTGGCCCACATCTGAGGACCCGAGAACGCATCGCCGAAGGGGTTCGACGACGGCGGGGGTCGGGAGGCCCGGGCGGCGGCGCGATCGCGGGCGGACTTGCTCTCGGCCAAGGCCTCTTTGAGGGCGGCGTTGTTGGGATCAATCTCGAGGCCCTTGTTGTAAGCGGAAACGGCGTCGTCGAATTGAGCGAGGCCGTGGTGGGCGGCGCCGAGGCGGCTGTAGCCTTTGACCCAGTCGGGCTTGAGCTCGACGGTCTTCTTGGCGTCGGAGAGGGCGTCGGAGTAGCGGTTGAGGCTGGCGTAGGAGGCGGATCGGTTGGAGTAGAGGACGTGGTTGGTGGGGGCGAGGTTGATGGCCTCGGTGAAGTGGGTGATGGCGGCTTCGTAGTCGCCGGCGGAGTAGGCGGCGTTGCCTTTGGCTTTGGCTTCGTCGGCCATAGCTGAGCTGATTTGGGAAATCGGAGAGTGAAATTCAGAGGGTTGCGATTTGTTGAAGGCGGGGGACTGAGGGTGAGATTTATAAAGGATAAAATGGAGTTTTTAGGGAGACCAGAGACTTCTAGGGGTTTTTGGGGTTCGAGAACCTTCTGCTGCTTTGCGCTTTTGCTCGCCTAGTCCAATAATATTTTCCTTTCTACAAATTCTACTTTATTTGTTTTTGGATACACGGCGTATACTCTATTTGCATACCTTGATTAGGAGATGATTTTAAATACTTCACCATCCGAAACGCAGCTTCCATGAGGGTTGTGCATAAATCTGCTAAGGATATGAACAAAGTAAGTAATGTCGGGCCTGGCATGGTGATTGTGAGATATATAAGTATTCCAACTAGACGTTGATATACAGCAGGATCCTTAAGTTGCTCTCTTTTATTTAACAACTTAGATTTTTCCATGGGAAAATCAACATGTTTAAGACCTAAGAAACTGGTGTCTTTAATAATCTCCAATGCATACTTACGCTGAGATATGTAAATCCCTTTCTTAGAACGAGCTACTTCAATGTCTAGGACAAATTTCAGATCACCAAGGTCCTTGATACGGAAACGGGTATGAAGGAACTGCTTCATGTCATTAATAGACTCCATATTGTTCCCTATGATCAAAATATCGTCCTCATAGATTAACAAGACAGTCAGAGATGTACCATTTTTGCGGACAAACAAAGAGTAGTCTGATTTGGACTAAGAAAAACCAACAGCAAGAATGACCTCAGTAAACTTAGAAAACTATTGACGGGAGGCTTGTTTCGGTCTTGTGGAGGTGACACACAAGATTTTTCCCCTGTCACCGAAAACCAGGAGGAGGAGACATAAATTTCTTCCAACAAATCACCATTCAGGAAAGCATTGTTAACATATGATTGATGTAAAAACCAATTTTGACTTGCAGCAACAACAAGAAGGTAGCGGACAGTTATCATTTTTGCAATAGAAGAAAAAAAGTATTATAATAATCAATACATGCAGCATGAGTAAAACCTCGAGCAACAAGGCAAGCCTTATAACACTCGACATAACCATCAGTATTACGCTTAATCTTATAGACTCATTTGCAACTGATGGAGCGTTTGCCAGTGAGTAAAGGATCGGAACTAGACTCCATGTCTGATTCTCAATAAGAGCATCACAATTCTTCATCTCATTTCAATCTTTTTTTTTGTTTCTTCGGATTCGAATACAAAAGGAATTCGGAGATAAGTTTCATGCAATTTTTTCAGTCATATAATGTCTTTTTTTTTTGGTCAAGTATTCAGTCATATAATGTCATAGAGGTAAATTGCAGTCGGGGCAACGCACTGTACAACAAGCTAGCAAAGACTATGATAGGTAAAATGGATGCATCTCTCTCGAGCTGAGAGAATTATGTTTGAAACTATGAGTTCCATCACCACCTTTGCCTCCGCCAACATCCACACAACATGTTCAATGGACATTTTTGTGAGAACATGTACGTGTTTCAGACCTTCAATTGAGTCTTCTGTTTTAGACCCAACCCGCCAATGGAGATGGGTTGTTGTTGCGCAGGCCCATGTTTTTGTAATTTTAAATGGTGGACCCCGCGGCCCGCTAAGGCCCGGGCCAACCTGGACCGCCTAGCCCTAGCACGTGTCCGCCTAGCCCGCAGTAATTATTTTTCCTCTTAAAATCTGGAATTGGAAATTCATCCGCCTTGGCGGCCTTGCCGACTTGAAGACTCTCCGCCGAGTAATTCGACGGTGGCTCCACTGAAGCTTAACATCCGTCGTCATCTGCCTGGGCTTGTGGGTTTTGGTAAGCTTCCATTTCTACCACCCTTTTTTGAAAGATTTTCATTAGCTTTGTGATTGTATTCATCTACGAAAGCAAAAACAAGCATGCCCCACTAAATTCTCATACTTTGCTGTGATTTTATTGTGAGCAAGTTAGGTAATGTGTTGAGTTTAGCTACTAGTTTCTTTAAGGGAACGATTTAGCTTCAAGCCTTCAATCTCTGCTCTTATTCTGGAGTGAGTAAGAAAGTAAATTTGAAGTTTCAGTGGGATAACAAAGGTGTTATATGAGTCGACATTTGTATTGGTGCTTATGTATCTAACTGTGATTTGTTAGTCTACTCCAATTCCTTCTCCCCAAATCCCATTTGTTATTTCCTTCTCCCAAAAAAACATTTGCTTGTTTGAATTTTTGGACTGTTTTTAGTATGGTATGTAGTAAGTGAAGAAGGAATTTCTAGCCTTATGAGACTCCTTTTTAGAGGTTCTGGTGAGGAGGAAGGAACCTTATATCCCTTGCAGAATGCACAGTCGAGATGTGTGGGGGAGAATGAGTGGTGGCATTTTTCACAAAACCTCTTCATTTCTGCCTAATGATCTTGGCTGAGCAACTGTAAGGAAATGAAAATTTAAGTAGTGGAGATGGATATGTGTTCTAGAGGACCAGATCACTGTTTTGGAGGGTTATCCAATATGTTGTTAGCCATTGTGTCTTAAACTGGATGAGGATACTGATTCAAGAGTACATCTATGCTAATGATTTCAGTAGATGTTAGTATGTGGGGATGATTCAGATTTATGTGTAACATGAATGTTTCACGTCCCTGTGATGCCTAACCATGTCTCTGTTAAGGTTGTTAGTAGTAATTTTCAGAAGTATAGTTTTTGAAGAAGGAAGAAGCACATGTTAAAGAGTTATCAAAAGTTCAAAACTGACATGGAAGCGTCTCCCTACGGTGGTAGACTATATGTAATAGATTTGTATAATGTGTGTTTGGGAATGAACATAGCAGATGCTTCTTTAGATGCTTGATTGTAAGAATTGGTTGTATTAGTTGATTGTCAGAATTCGGAAAGTATTTCCCGTATCTGTTATATCCTGTATCATTGATAGTTAACCTTATTTGGAATGTGTTTTGAGGCTCTTCATTTTAGTGATCCTTTGACAAGTCTGATAATAACCTTTAATACATTCTTTGCCATCTCAAGTTCCAATTATGCAATAATTTGGCTTGGATCATAATTGAGCTTCTCATTTTTATTTCAGGTGACAAATCCTCAGGTTTAAATCGTAACTCACAAAGTGTTGTGCAATTTGAGAGATTATTGTAGTTAAACCACAGTTTGTACTCGATGAATAATGCTTCAGCATCCAGTAGTTTAAGGGCAGCTTTCTCACACTGTGTACAGCAAGTCCGAAATTATGATTACCATCATTACCTTTGCCTCCTTGAACTCCCCCATAACATGCGGAAGGCTGCGTTTGCAGTCCGGGCGTTGAATGTCGAAACAGCTCGTGCAATGGATGTTGCTTCTGATCCCAGGATTGGTCTTATGCGTCTTGTCTGGTGGCAAGAAGCCATAGACAAAATCTATGCCAACAAGTCAATTGAGCACCCAACAGCACAAGCTCTATTGTCAGTCGTACATGAGAACAAAATCAGCAAGGGATGGTTGAAACGGTCTGTCGAAGCTCGCATCAATGATGCAAGGAAGGAGATTGGTGATGCCCCAGAAAAAATTGAAGACTTGGAAAAATATGCTGAAGACACCATGTCCACTAATCTTTACATGACACTACAAGCTGGTGGTATCAGGTCGACCGCAGCCGATCATGCAGCATCACATATTGGTAAAGCGAGTGGGCTTCTTCTGCTAATTAAATCACTGCCATACCATGCTAACCGCAACAGGCACTTCTCTTATATACCAACTGAAGTGGCAGCCAAGCATGGTTTGTTGGTAAAACATGGTGATCAAGCAGAGATCCATTTGGACTCTCGTGAGGGCTTACGTGAAGCAGTTTTTGAGATGGCATCAGTGGCTAATGACCATTTGCAGAAGGCTCGTGAATTAGCCAGTACGGTACCTGCAGAGGCTCGTCCGGTGCTGTTGCCAGCAGTCCCTGCCCAAGTTCTACTAGACTCCCTGAGGCGGGTGAATTTTGATGTGTTCGACCCAAGGTTAGCACGAGGGATCCTAGGTATGGCCCCTTTGTTGTATCAGTTGAAACTAAAGTGGCATTCATGGAGAGGAAAATACTGAGGAAATTTCTTTTATTAGTTTGATACAAAATGACATTCCATATTGCATTCTAGAGTGCAAATCTGGAGTTGTGTTGCGGATATGTTTTTGCAAAAGGAAAAGTGGCATGTTCATGAAACCCTGTTAACCAATCTTTTGAGGTGTTCTTTTAATAAATGGGACTGAGCAACTTATAACTCCAGCCCGGTTCTTTCTTGACCGTTGCTCGTTATGTTCCGTATTTGCAATTGACTGATCCGGGCTCTGTATGGAAGTTTCAAACTCCCACAAGTATTTGACTATTTGTTAGGACTGTTAGAAAAATGTTATTCGAGCACTTAGATATTTAGCCTTTAAAAGCTGTTGATGCACTTGTTTAGATCATACAGTATTAAATTAATATTCTCTCGCTTTCTCTCATCCCTTTCTTTCTTCAATTTTTCTCCTCTCTTCACTATAGGCTAATCGTCTGCTTCATCTTGGTCCGCAACATCGGAATAGTAGAGTTTATGGTAGAACCAAAATAGTAGAGATATTTTGGTGATTAAGAACGTTGGTCACTGTCAATGTTGTCGATTTTGTTTGTTTTCGCACCAACTTGAAGGGTGAGCACTATCATTGAAAACAACCAATTACTTTGTCAAGTAATCTTAGAAATCCTGTGGCTCGGCATGGTTTTGATCTTGGTGTTCATAGTCCTCTTTAATTAGTGATTGCTTTCTATCAAAATAAGTGAGGTAATTCATTACTTACTAGGAACTGGTTATTCGAACTTTGCTTTCTGGACAAATAATGTTTTGTAGTATTCTGGTAAAGTTGGAAATTATAGCTTTCGAGTCACTTGATATCATTTAGTCTATGAAAACAAGTTTTTTTTTTTTTTGACGCAGTATGAAAACAAGTTAACAACCTCATTTCTATATGTTATACTCTCTGATTATACATGTGTTGGCTTCATTTCGATTAGAAAATAGGACTTGCGTTTGGATTTATATCCAACGTTAATGTTTTATTTTAGAGAAAGCTAATTAATTAATCCATGGTCTTTTCCTATTCATAAAATTAAGGAAACAGATGTTTCAATCAAAATAGTGATACCTCACCAAATACCACCATGTTTTATAAGGCGTCCCCTCATAACCAACCCATTATTTGAACAGAGGTTTTTACACGACTAGAATCATGATATGATTCATACGATGAAGTAAGCATTTTTAGTTTGAGAGCTACTTATCCTGGAGTAACATATGAGAGAACTTGAGCTGTTAACCAACATGTAAAACAAACAGTCTTCTTCATCAACATGCTAAAAACTTGAGCTGAATTTCCTCTCAAAAGGACAAGAAACAAGTTTAACCAATTCATGTAAAACAAACAGCCTTGTGGATCACATCCATGAGCTGTTACAGGAAAAAACTGTTTTCTGCTTCAGTAAAGAGGAAAGAGCCAAACATGTTGATTAACTAGATCAATCTTCACGCTTCACAATGCCAAGCATCAGCCCACCTGGACGCTCCACACCACCCTTGGACCCTCCAAACTCATCTCCTTCCCGGCACGTGTCAGCCACCTTGTCTCGTTTTGCATGGCACCTCACACGACACCACTGACCACCCAGTCACCCACCTCTTTTATACTCTCTCTCACCACTGTTCACCTCCACCCAGCTCTTCCCTCTTCTTCCTCCTCTGCCCACAGTTTCCTTACTACTCTGGGTTTTCTTGAACCCGGTCTGTCACTCACTCGTCATGGCGGCCCGTCTGTCTAAGCTGCTACTTCTCTTTGTAGCACTGGTTATACAAACCACTATAGGCGGAGGAGGTCGAGCCGCCGCTAGGCTCGACTTCTGGGACTCTGCTGCAATCCGGTTGCCCTCGGAGAAGGATAAGACCGAAGATGCCGTTGAACAATCCGGGACTACTTGGGCGGTTCTTGTAGCTGGGTCTAATGGATACGGAAATTACAGGCATCAGGTGCGTATGATGATCTCAGTTTTTCTTGTTCTTGATTTGTATCTTGGTTTGAGGTTGATTGATTTACACATACACATACGTATATGCATCATATATACGCAGGCAGATGTTTGTCACGCATATCAGATACTGAAAAAAGGAGGGTTGAAGGAGGAGAACATAGTGGTGTTCATGTATGATGACATCGCCATGCATGAGATGAATCCCAGGAAAGGCATCATCATCAACCATCCACAAGGTCAAGATGTATACGCCGGCGTCCCTAAGGTACCAAGCTAGCTAGCTCCAATTCTTTCTTTATTTTGTCTAATTAATTAGTGATAATATTCTTAAATATTGTACTTTCTCAATCTAGTATCAATAACCAAAAGAAGTGGGTAGGATATTTTTATTTATTTTTTGTAATCATGCATGGTTGCCACGCGTTAGACTGTGAGCTAATAAGTGATTAGTAATTTAACGAAGATAACCCAGAAGATGGCTTGGGTTTATATTAAGGTCAGCACAAGGTTTAGCGAAAAAGACATTACCTATCGCCCCACCTCACTACTTTATATGATTAAAGATTTAGAAATGATAATGAAATATTGAAAAAAGATTCTAAAGTTTCTCCTAGGACAAGTGTAGGTGACATGGCTTTTGATGTTTGTACGAATATAATGAAATTTAAAATATGTACAGTGTTTTTATATTTAGGATGATATAAATAGCTAAATGTCCAATGATCTGTGAGTTGGAGTCGCAATTATCAGGGTGTTCGAATAGGTATATATTGGTTGTGTTTGAAAGGTTATGAAGCTATTGGTGTTTAGAGAAGGTTATGTAAGATTGTTAGGTGCATCTTTGTGTGGGTGGAAAGGTATATAGAGACTGAGTTTCAAATGATGACTGATGATATTGATTCATGACCTCTATCTCTGGCTTGTGTAACTTCTAAGCATTTTTTGCCATTTGGCAAATTTTTCGAATTGTTTAGGTCATGTTTTAATGCTAGCCACTGTCATATTCAGTTATTATCAAACTTGAATCTTTTTATTTGGGATAGTTAAAATTATTATGATACTGATTCGACCTAACCTTCAAGTAGACGAAATGAAATCTTTTCTGGTATGATATTGATATATAGTATATACAGTAATACATAATATTGTTGATTGTTTATGAAAAGAACCAAAAAAATAGTGCCTCACTGCCCTGTCCTGTTATGATGGTATATATTCTTTTAATAGATACCAAGGACTGAAGGCATTGGTTTGTGATGTGGAACATCACTTGAAGTAATCCAATTGCCCCAACCTCATTTGATTTATTGAAATTTCAGTAGTACGGAAAAGGATACAACGGAAAGAGGACCTACATTTAACATAGTTAGCATAATGCTTGGTTGTTGATTTGTTTATTGAGCTTTACTTGGAACTGGAATCCCATATACTTAGGTATTATATGCTGTAGGATTACACCGGGGAGCATGTAAATGCTGCGAACCTGTATGCAGTACTTCTTGGGGACAAGAAAGCTGTGAAAGGTGGAACCGGAAAGGTTGTGGCAAGCAAACCTAATGACAGGATCTTCTTATTCTACTCAGATCATGGTGGTCCTGGTGTTCTTGGTCAGTTCCCTACTTTCTCATTTTACTGTGATGTATTGAAACTCATGTTTTATCCAAAAATAATCAATCAAAACTCAATCATGTCAATTTGGAATGAACTCATTTTTCTTTTCAAGGCAAGTTTGTCAGCCTAACTGCACTTTTTGGATGTGATCGAGTTCTTTGAAAGAAAGCTACAACTCACCAAGTTTCTATTATAGGAATGCCAAATATGCCTTTCCTGTATGCAATGGATTTCATTAATGTTTTGAAGAAGAAACACGCATCTGGGAGCTACAAAGAGATGGTATGTATGTCACTCTTTCATTATTAATCTGTTACGCTTCTTATGATTAGTTGATTACACAGATATGAGTACATATATAACAGAAGTTATCGACTTCAATCGTCTTGCATGCAGGTTATATATGTAGAAGCATGTGAGAGTGGGAGCATTTTTGAAGGCATAATGCCAAGTGACCTTAACATATACGTGGCTACAGCATCAAATGCAGAGGAAAACAGCTTTGGGACTTACTGTCCAGGGATGAACCCTCCACCACCCCCTGAATACATCACTTGCTTAGGGGATTTGTACAGTGTTGCTTGGATGGAAGACAGGTATCTGATTTTACTCCTTCGATAATTGGTGAATTTATATCTCAATGAATGCATAATTGTTTGGCGATAGTAACTATTTAACATTCCGTTGTTTGCTGTTTTCTTCTGTTTTGCAGTGAGAGACACAATCTGAAGAAAGAAACAATAAAAGAACAATACCAGACGGTGAGGTTCAAAATATATGGATTGGCACTTGAATTTCAAATCTGGACCTAAAAATTATTCCTAGGTGTTTTTCGGAACAGTTATTACTCTGGTATTCAATTAGGAAACATGTAAAATTGTGTGTTTGTGCAGGTAAAGGAACGGACTTCAAATTTTAATAACTACAATATTGGATCTCATGTGATGCAATATGGGAGTAAGAATCTTACAGAAGAGAAGCTCTATCTGTACCTTGGTTTTGATCCTGCCTCTGTGAACTTCCCTCCAAACAATGGTCAACTAGAACAGCACATGGAAGTTGTCAACCAGAGAGATGCAGAGATTTTCTTCATGTGGCAACTGGTGAGCTCCTCCCCTCATTTTTCTTATATTTTTTCATACAAACAAAAACCAACATGATCATTTGTAGTATATTTGGGCCGATCCTATGACTTATCCTTTCTCAGTATTGAAATTATTAGGGTACGTAGGTTGTTTACTGAATACTGACTGATCTCGATTTGAAGCCAAATGAAAGTTTTACTTTGTAGAATGCAAAGGCCTTTCTATTTTGAAGCCGGAACTGGTTAAGGTGGCAAATAGTACTAGATTAGGCCCGTTCACTTTGAGCTTAATGTACTGTTCACTTGGTTATTGTCATACAGTACAAAAGATCAGAACATGGGTCAGAAAAAAAGAGGGAGATCCTGAAGCAGATTAGAGATACAATGAACCACAGGAATCACATAGATGGAAGCATAAAATTCATAGGGACATTTCTGTATGGACCTAAGAATGGTGCTACTGTACTGAATTCCGTCAGACCACTTGGACTGCCTCTTGTGGATGACTGGGAATGCTTAAAATCCATGGTAATAGCTACTTACACTCTACTTGCTTTGAATCTTGCGACTTAACTATTGTAATTATTGACTGTAAAAACTTTGAGTTGCAGGTGCGAGTGTTTGAAACACACTGTGGATCGTTGACTCAGTACGGCATGAAACACATGCGAGCGTTTGCCAACATCTGCAACAGTGGTGTGTCTCAAGCCCAAATGGAGGAAGCATCTTGGGCTGCTTGTGATGGTCACGATCTGGGCCATCTGCATCCTTCAAACAAAGGTTATAGTGCTTGAAATAAATTTGGGGAGCTTTGTAGGCTTGTAGCAGGATATGAATGTCACATCCCGTATATTTCTATTTTAGAAGCTGATATAGATATCAGATTTGTGTCGGGAATAATTTCCATGTAAATGTAATATATGTATGGAGTGATGTTCTGTCTTCAGTGGCTGTCCTCCTGCCCAGTATCATTGTTAATTACATCTCTTTTTTTATGCGTTTCTCTCAGAATCTGAATCATTTCTCTTAAAATTTAGAAGATTCATACATGCGTGGGTAAATAAAGCTTGAATCTCATCTACTCATTTGAATTTGTAGCTTACTGCGGTAGCAAATCAAGTTGTATTGAAGCATTGTGATCGATTTGGACTGCATATTGTGCAACTGAACCAAATTGATCTAGTTGGTTCAAGAGTGAGCATTTTTGGACTTTGACGTGTAAACTTCTACTGTCCTATTGATGCGAGATCCGTCTTGACAGTAAGATGGGACAAGCGGAAGATCACAATGCCTAACAAAGGAATCAAGGTTACTATCAACGCATGAATATTAGTACGTATTACAAATGCATATATCAGCATGAAAGAACAAATCCGCAGGTTTATTCGTGAAAGCAAAGTTCGTCAAGAAACCAAGTAACGAGTATCGAAATCGAGTTGCACCAAATTTGGTGGCACACTGCCACGAGTCCTTCTCCTCGCCTCTTGTTTCGAGTGGTCGGTCTAACCCGACGCGGTGACGAATTCGGAACAAGTTGTGGTGCAGCTTTAATTCGTCACAGAAAGGGAGGTAAATGGGGGACCAAGTTAGAAGCAAAGGAAGGCTCAGCAGCATCAACAAGGCTAGCTAGCTCGAATCCAACCCCAGATCGATCTCCGATCTCAAACGGGGGACCAAAAAGTCATTAACCAATTTCCTTTTCGTGGAGAAAAGGAATGTTCATGATGATGGCGCATGTTATATGGTAATTAGGTCTTGTTCCACCACGATGCTTTGTTGTTTTATGCCTTTCTGTCCGTACCAGGGCCTAATTCTCTTGTTGGTGTTTCGTGTCTTCTTGTTATGTTTCTATTTGTTAGGAAGAGATGATAGCTAGTAGGGTTACAAAAGATTTTGGTTTGCTTGTAATGGTCGGTATTTGTTATCTGCGCTATCAGACAGGTGAATCAATTTCTAATCCAGATCAGCTGCATAAGTTGGCGACCTATAATAGCGTGAGCAAAGCCTTTATTCAGATAACACACCCGTATATGTTGCTCTCTTATTTTCAAGTTGTTAAGTTGAGAACAATCTCGGTTCTGGTGCTGAGATTAGTAGTTGCGATCGAGCTCGATCATGCTAATTTGTTTGGCAACATGTTTAGATCGAGACATTACGGTACAGTACGTATAGGATAGTACTGGACAGTGGACACAACTACCATTTTGAAACGTATGTTACTTATGTAATAGTATAGTATACGACCGTTTAAATCAGCTTATTCATCAGAGCGTTTCCTACCATTTAAGACTACCTGCTTAAATACTACAGCGCATCAGTTCCTCTCTGTAATTACTTCCGGTTCTAATGTGAGCATCAGTTCCTCTCTGTAATACTTTGCTAGCCTCGAACCTCCTTGATGCTCGAATGTCATCACTCGTCAAGAGTGTTTGAACGTTCACTTGTATAGTGAGGGAATGAGCTTTTCAGGTTTCATCCCAAAATCTTCGAGACATGCATATACACGGGGTAAATTATATCCGATCGATCGTCGAAGAACAAAACAAATGTAATGTCTCCATATATTCATGCCATGACATTTGATGAATCAGTGAACATCATTTGATTTCAATATTCACAGTATCTAGTAGCAATATACAGGGTGAAAACCCCCTCTATTTGACTATTCTTTCAAAGCAACAAAAATCAAAATCACCATCATGAATTTGGACCATGCATTAACGGAATTTTAGCGAAAATTATCATCAAAAGTAATGGCGACGGGTACTAGTCCTCCTCCGCCGTTGACAATGGTCCCCTGCAGCAATCCTCATCTGCACCTTCTCAAACTCGGAAGCCTCACATGGTATAACGATCCGACCCGGATGGTTGAACCCGTAAACCTTCTCAGCCTCCTTCAACAACTCCCCGAACAGCGGGTGATTGAAGTATATGACAGGCACCAAGTACCTCTGCGTGTCGTCGTCGGACTCCCCCACGTACACGGCCATGTGTCCCTTCGGAACAACCACCGGTTTCGCTTCATCCGGGGACTGTCCAACCCGCATGTAACCCGAGTTATTAGGAAAACACAGCTGCTTGGCTCCACGTCGAAGAGACCTTGCCAAGGTCAAGAATTTGGAAACGGGGTTGTACGTACTTCTGGACGTCGTGGATTGCAGCCTCTGGTACCGGACCGGCTCTCTTCTGGGTCGATGGACTATCCATTTGAAGATCTTGACCAGCTTGTGTACTCTCAGCCTGAAACCTCTGCTCTTTCTCATTCTGTGGGCGTTCATCATCGAGCTAGAAAGAAGCCAATTAACTATGACCTGGGGTTTGCGTCCAGATCGATGAAGAATCACACAACTCGATCTTAACGTACTGAAGTACCCTCTCTCGGGCTCTCGGCTCTATATGAGTTTGTAGTGTGTGTTTGGTTTTGAGGTGGTTTATAGTAGTGAGGTGTTTATAGTGGCGTTGGTGGAGGTGGTGGGATTCTTGGAATAAGATGAGAATATGGTTCCTTTGGGAAATCAGCAGAGATTTGTTGTCTGTGTATATATGATGATGATGAAATAATGGTCGGCACAAGGTACAGAATTTTGGAGTGTATGGGAAGAAAATGAAGTTACATACGTGATAAATAGCACAGAAAGGGCAAGAGACGAGAGAGAAACTGAGTGGTAGGAGAGAGAAGTAATTCTGTATTAAATTGGTTTTAATCGGTACTTTGAGAAACGTACGGATATGTAATGGGACTCTTTTTTTGTACTAATTAATTAATATTCTTATCTTGATTAATCAAAACATCGATCATTGTTTGTTTGAGTGAAGCAAACGCTACTCACACTAGCTCTCTCTTATCTTCTTTTTTTTTTTTTTTTCTAAAGGCATTTTAGAAATCATTTTTGCAAATGTTTGCCCAAATTTTCTCATATCTTTAGCAAATGAGCAAAACATATAACGTGACACATGTTTTTTATTTAGCAATCAAATCAAGTAATTAACCAATTTTCACTTTCTAATTTGTTAGCTGATGAGGCGCAAACAAATCAATTAACAAAATTCTGTCATATCGACTATCACATAAGATGTGATGCAAGTGATACCTTAAAAGATGTTTCACCTAACGTTACTCTAGACTATTTCATGTGATTGACGATCATTTCCCAATCACGTATTTACTACATATTGATCGGACTAATAGTATGGGGCAACGTTTATCATGAATAGTGAAAAAGTAATTAAAATAAAAAAAAGGATTGGCACAAATTAAAGCTCTATGAAATGTCTAAATCCTAACTTCAAAAGTCGTTTGATCAATCATCTAACTCGAGCGGTCACTTGGACACTTTTTCATAGATTGGTAGTGCTAAATCGCATTCTGATGGGGCTATTGTATTAATCATAGTTGGTATTTAGAAATAGTAGCATACAATAATTTTTGTAAGATTTTTCTTGAAGCTAAATTAAATTTGGAGTCTCTGTCTCGGACACTGACCTCGATCGATCATATTTCTCTTTATATTTGTTCAAGATTCCTACTCCCACTTACATTTCATTGGTAGACATTATGTTGATTATTCTGTTTTTGGATCAAACAATTTCTTTTCTAAAATGAAAGACCTTAATCCAGATCATTCTTACAAAATGGTATACGTACGTTCTTAATCGATCAGCAGAGGAAACCTAAAACCAAGTTGTGATCACTTGTTGTTTTTTTTTCTTTTGGAACGACTTGTTTTTCTTGTGTTTGGTATTTGAAGACGAAAAGCATTTCATCAGAGCTTGAACAATATGAGATTAGCCGGCCACATATATATCTGTGGTCCTTCAATTCAGAATAGAATTTGTAATGACAAATGTTTTCCTTGTTTGGATTGATAGGCTGCACTTACGTTTTGCCTTTCGAGCTCTTTTTGCTCCTGAAAATAGTTCACCTCGATCTATGTATTACTGATGTTCGTGATCTGTATATAGTAATTAATCTGGTGCATGCTATAATATACAGTGTAAAACAGTAAACATGTTCTAAATTATTATTGGGAAAGGCATATGAATGCAAACAATGTTTGTACATATATGAAAGAACAAAATGGCAATATATGTATATATGTGTGTTAGATCAAAAGACAAAGAATCTGAATGTTATGAGCTGGACTGTTCTAATTGCATGTAAGCTATAAAATTAGCAAGAAGTGTGTTGTTCCTTTTGATCCTTTTAGATTTTATATTCCATGCTTACTAGTTGTTAACCCTAGTTAATAGTATACATATAACATATTACGAATTCCAACTGTACGATTAGTACACAATGAAAGCTACAAATATCATCATTTGGGTGACATTATATAAAATAGTTGTTTGTAGTTTGTATAATTAAGTCAATTAATCTGCCTACATATATATCGTACTTTGTACTCCACTCCAGCTATGTATGAAAATAATGAAATACTTGCTGCACGTATGGAGTACGAAATTGTCGACGGCAACATGCATGCTTTCATTTTTTTTAATTTTGTCTGGGAAAGATAACAACAAACAAGACGTCGTTGAGAAATTAAGGGGAAGAGTTCCCAGCAATGGAGCAGATCATTTTGTTTTCTTATAACTATTGCTATTTCTGAATCAAAATATAGACAATTTTTTATTAGCTCATCTTTTTTGGTTTTTACTCCTGAAATGGTTTCAAGACTAAATTTACTAGTTAGCTACTGGATAAGTTTCTTCTTTGCTCTCTAGCTACTAAGACGTACTGTATGAGCTAAGTTGGTAAATGTTAATTAAGCATTAGTTAATTATGTGCTTCGGTGCTACAAGATTAAATCTTAACAGACATGATTATCTAAACACAGCTTACTATCTTACACCAGCAAACACTGAGCATCTTCATCGATATTGCAACTACACTTTTCGAATCTGCTGCTTTAGTAACTGATATTTTGCTCCTATATAGAAGAAAACAAATAATAAAAACTGATGTGTGATTGCTCTATACCAATTCAATTTGATCAGATTTTTGAAGTCCAATACTATGTACTCAGTTAAGACAAATTTATAGGTATTAAGAATGCCAGTGGTATTGTTGTAGCTGAACAGTACGTATGTGCGTCATGCCAGCAACTGCTTTGGATTTTGGGTTTGAGGTTGAACCTATAAATTTGGAGAAAGACAATTTTATTTGATACGTGGTACTTCTTTTTGGGGACAATGATCGATCTACAAGATTATGTGAAAGAAGAATCTTTAATAAATTACAGATATGCTGCATTAAAATCCAGTGTGACAAAGAAGAGTGAGGATTTCGGTCCCCATAATTCAGTTACGAACATTTCTTCAGTTTAAACATGTTTAGCTTTTTAAACCCATATTTTCTCTTTTTGTTAACCAAAGTTAATTAAAACTGCATGTCATAGAACAGGAGCATTATATACACACATAAGAATTACTAGCTGGCTCTTAAGAATAGTATTTCGCAAACGTGCTAATTGATGTGCAATCCCAAAACCCGGAACCCTATCTATTGAACAACTTGTCAACTGATTAAGAACAAATTAAGTCCCATATCTTCCACTACTCAAACCATATGAATCATCCATATCTTAAAGCCATGCCAAATAGAGATAAACGTATATATCCTTTTTCTTCTTCTTCTTCTTCTTCTTCTTCCTCTTTTGTTCTTTTTCCTTTTTTCGCCAATACAAAAGGATATACAAATTATATCCTCAAGATCTGATCTTATTCTTGCTCTGATCAACCAGCCAGGATAAACTATAAAGCATATAACATCTTAGTCCATCACTAGAAAAGTATTAACCAAACATATATATAAGACATGATAAACTCTAATCCACTTCACTTTAGTCATGTCTTACCTAATAACCTTGTCTTAATATCTGATAACCTTTTATGCATATTACTTTAATAATATTTTAGGCTTCTACATGCAGTAATTGGCACCCAAGCCATAAAAAATCAACAAATAATTAAAAAAATCCAAATTTTGCTAATAAAAGTTCAACTTTGATATTAGTTTTTGATCACTTTTGTGTTTATTCTGAAAAGCCAGAGGCCCTGTAATTAGCAATTGTTGGACTTGGACCAATACAACAAATAGTCGAGCCCAATATCTATAGCTCTTGACTTTTGGATGAAATTATTTGAAATTGATGATGGGCTGGATGGGCTTCAGGATTGTAGTGAGGCCACCAAAATTTGCAAAAACTCGTATCGTCTTCACGCGCGTACTGGCTGAAATGGATACACTGATACACAAACCTCAACAGAAAGAAACATCTACGAATGGTTTTCAGGTGTAAATGAGTGGAGTTAAGCCGTTGAGCAATCCCTTCATACTCATCAGATTATGATCCAGTATAGAGTTGCTTAAAACTGTGAACTTAATTAGATCAGACATTTTTTATTTACGTACCTAGCCATGACAGTTTGAGCTCTACCATGCCAAACCGGGACTCTGGGTTTGAATTCTAGCATGCATGCCTATCTCCCAAAATACAAGACTGTGGGACGTTGCTCGATCTGTCCGGCCTGGAGGTTGGGAAATGCCTTAATTTCGGGTTTAGGGCAAATTACCCCTTTTCCTTAAGATCGATGTGAACAGAGTGTAGGGCAAAGCGCCTTATATTGGGATTCTACTTGATGCCCTTATCTTGATGAAGCCCCACATAATCCCTCAGACCATTACTTATTGGTTCCTCATCATCCACCTTAACTACTTTATGGGACAAAACTAAACTAGCTAATTATTCTTTTTCTAACATGACCTTGGGAATCAAAGCTCTCTCCCTTTTGTAGAAGGACAGTTCACATTCGCAGGAGCCAAACTATGTAAACAACGAGCGCGCTTCAAGGGCTTTGAGATAAAGCAACAGGCATGGCAACCTGCTGTCTTTCAAGAAATTAAAACCGGTTTTAGTTGTACAAGCTAGATCCAATTCGCTTGAATTCTTTGGGTCTTTTCTTTTCTTAATGAACGATCCTAGCTGCGTCTATAATCACCAGAATGATTAAATGTTTGACTCCTGAGAGTTTCAATTCGTTGCCCCATGCCACCAATGTCATCCTTTGCATGCCACACCTTCCATACCCCAATCTTGTAAATCTTTCACTCCTGATGAACAAGACTCGATCGAACTAATATATACATTTCTGCTGAAACCCTAATGATTTGTCAAATCAACTTTAGAAACATGTTTTACATAAAATCGAGACTATTGAATGGGTGCATATATCGTGCATGATAGGGTTTCATAAACATGAGATCGATTGCAATTTCATGCAACAAGGCTTCTTGTTCTAAGTGATTACTCTTCTGTTCACTTGATAATTAATCAAATCCAGTTCATTGTATGATATACCAAGTAGAAGCAAGTAACATATATAAGGCTATTCCTAATTGCTTCTACTTGGTAATAATTCCAAGCTTGATAATATATAATTCCAAACTCCATTAACCTGCCCTGCATTAGTTAGTTCTCATTTCTTAATCTTATTATTATTGCCATAATTGGTATTATTATTTTGGTGGGGACATATAAACCAGAATGCAATCATATTCTCTACTGCGGTTAACATCATCATTATTTCAATTTTCTAGCGCGCTCTTCATTCTAGCTAACAATGAAGACTCCTAAAAAGAGCCGGCCACAGCCTCACAAAACCATTTCGTTTTCTTTTTCTAAAAACACGAAAATGGTAATAATTAGCCATGAAGATTTCAGAAAAAAACAGTACGCAATGCCCACTATGTGCATGTGTTTCTGTGCCCAACAGTTGACCGTACCTATGAACTATGAAGTCAAATTTCAAATCAAATGATGCTATTTTATGCATGTAGAAGATCATAATTAAATTAGTGGATGGATTGATTTATGTTTGAAAGAACATATATCATCTGGAATTACTCGAGTACTTGTAGTCGTCGGCCCTCCGTCGCTCCGAGAAAGACATATAAACATGTAGCTGCAAATTCTAGCACAATGAAATTCTAGTTAGAGATCGAATCATGAGGAAAGTTGGAAGCATTTTAAGAGGCCAGAAGTGACTGGAAGCTGTTAGATCGATCAGAAAGTGGTCTTCTCTTTTCCGAACAGACAAATGAGAAGCTCATCGATCTCGTGCATTTCATTGTTTGAAGCATGTGTTGAATATTTCTGGGTCATCTCTTCCTCCCTAGCAAGCTAATCATGCAATCATGCATGCTTGTGAGACAGTGACAGACGATTAGTTTTTTACCATGCCAATGAATCCTTGTCTACCATGTGTTAATGCGCATGTACTTACAAAACTAATTTCACAAACCCTAACCCGCACACGTCGATCTCTCTCTCTCTCTCTCATGTTCTGTTTCTTTCTCTCGTGCTTCAAATTCTGGTTCTGCATAATCATTTACCTTTTTCTCAAGAACTGCCGAGCAAAAGGATAACAATGTTAAGACTGTTTGAGTTAGAGGTAGACTATTACGAACAAGGTTTGAATTGGTACCTTCGCAAGTAAAGTGTTAGGACCGGGGAGATTGATGTTGAAATTATTTACAGTCTTGCTGCGGCGTGCCTTACTTACTCGAACAAGGTAAGCGCCGTTCTGTTCTTGTTGGGCTGAATGTATAGGGGGCTATGTCTCCTGCCTAAATACTTTTGCAAGGAGTAGTGTACGTGATCGATAAGGACGATATTTTGGCTTACATTACATTTTCTTTTGCTAATGATTTTAGGCACACATTACTTATACATTTATATATCAACATTCAACCATGATTTGGCATCATGTATACTTGAATTTATGTCGTATGAAGCACCGTATATATCCTTTTAGCGTACATATAGCACAAAGTACGTGTACACTACTGTTCTAGAAGTTTGAAAAAGCATGACAGGATTTTATATTCACCAACCAGTATAGCTAGTCAGCTATTTTATACCAGTAGTGGAGTTATGTGTTGTCTTTACTGAACGCTAGCCAGTCTGGTTCGACGGATCAGAAGTAGCCATGCCACTCTGGTTCGGCAGCTCGATCAGGTGGATATGATGGCCTGACCTCCCAAATTTTCTGGGGGATGAAGAGTAGTGTTCTGGTAAGTGGTCATATCTTTCTCGATGTCTACAGTTTAAGTTCTTTTTATGTCCAGAACGTACGTATGGCCTACCTGTATTCATATTGCGCAAGCTTTACTCCATACTTTTTAGGTACATACAGAGACTTGAGAAATACATGGTCCAGTCTACTTTATATACATGTAATATGTCTGAGTATATATATACCCTCCATCCCAAGCTTTTGACAGAAGATCGAGTTTCTCATCAAATATTTGGTTACTTACTTACATCCACACACGGTTCCTATCCAGAGCGAAACTTCGCTTTGAAATTAACGTGTGAAGTTCCTTAATTAACTCATTTTTCGGACATATTTTCATATCTCTACCGTTCAGTTTATTGATACTAATGAATAGATAATTGTTGCAAAATTTCATCCAACTTGATAATTGTGTATATTGATGATACTATATATGTGTGCGCGCGCGTGTGTATAGGAACTCGCCAAGAGGAATATATCTAGAATTTAGTTTTAAGTTGAACATATATATATGGTGGATACTGGATAGAATATTGTAGGACAACAACTTGCTCATGGGGATGAGATCGGAGTGAGACTCTGAGAGGATTACAACTTCTTTTTTTCAGTTTTCCTAATTTTAATAGGAAGCTTTTGAGGAGTTGCCCATCCCTGGTTAAACGTGGGGAACCGAAACAATAATGAGTCTATATCAGCAATCATCAACTAAGTCCCCACCATTTGTTGGCTTTCAGCTTCCCATTTGCTCTCTAAAACTTTTGCTAATCATGTTGGTAAGTATACTAGAACGCAACCAACAAAAAGAAATTAAGGTTTTGGTTCATTAACTAATTAATGTCACGCAATTAAACTTCTAATAAGGTTCCTTTCACATTCTGCGACGTCTTGGTACCACTCCGCCACTACTAGTAGTTAACTATAACTAGGAATTGTACACTGACCAAACTTGTCTGAAACTGAAAGTCACTAATGCGCCGGCGAGCTAGACTGCTAGGGTTGTGGCTTAATTAGTAAAGCGATGGTGCTATTGTGGAATCATGCCTAATGCTTTTGATCCAAATTCAGGTGAGTTGATCCCAACGAGCAATTGGACAAACAAGTTCTCTCTTGGCTCCTCGCATACGGTCTATCTATGCATGCATGCATGGTATCTGCAGCTTCGTTAACTTGTGGAAAACTTACAAGAAAAGTTCAAACGTTTTAAAAGGTAGGATGTTGAAGAAGGCAAATAAGGCTGTTATCGTTCCTAAACAACTTATTCATTCAATTGGAGCACTTGTAATGGCGTCACTTTTCTATCAATTACACATCATCGATCAATGAGGATTAATATTGGTTGTACCAATTAAAACCCCTAATTATCTGTGTTTAAAATATACCAGCTTCAATTGATCATTTGCAATCGAAATCAACAATTAAGTGCATCACTGTGTTTATCATTGAGTTTTCAGGTGCATGCAAAATACCTTGTCGTGTGGTAATTGGTGTTTGGTGCCATTAACTCGATTCAGCTTAGATAAACTTATCATTATCGATCAAGATGTATATGGAAGAGCTAGTAATAAAACCCGTTTGGTCCAATAGGATCTTAAACTTGAAAACAAACTCAACTCCACGTAACCATGGGTCCTAAATGACACCGGGATCACGTTTGAGACTTTAGCTTCACTTCTTTCTTTACTGTAGCTTGTTACAACGAAACATGCTTATCCCACTATTATATCATATTTAACGCATTTCCTTTACCCTAAAGACCCCAAAACCCAAAGGCAATGCACCGGCCCGCTACACAGGCTAGGGAAAAAATGAAGAAAAAAACGATGGTGGGTTTGCCTAAAATTAATACAAAACAGTTAGTATAATCGTTCAATAAAATTTAGTCTAGTAACACGATCTACTGTTTATGAGGAATGGTTTTGAGTTCGCCTTATATAAGAATATTAATTACCCTGAAGAGGTCGGAGATGACAAATGCTTTAGGGTTTAGTAAGAATACTAAATTTCCATTGTAATTCGCTTGTAAGTAAGCAAATCCGCGCGCGTCTTCATTCTAAAACGGACACGAACGGGTACACGGCAAAGCGTAAGCTTCTCCTGCCAAGAACAGGGTGGCCGGGAAGACTGGTGGGACCCCCAAAGTTTGAGACTCATAACGGGATAACGGGACGGACCCCACAAGCATAAACCGGCCTGCACAGAAAATCGTGAGCCTAATGATCTCTTGGGCTAGCCCACGCCGGACCATCAGCCGCCACGTAACCCAGTCCCGGGGACATCATTCCGTTCCGCCAACCCCCCCCCCCCAAAAATGGGTCCCACACTCCACCACCATAGAGAGGGCACGGAAACTCACGCAGCACAACGACCTGTCTTTCATTGTTGCACTGTCGCACCTGGCTTACGGATGGGCTCAGCTGAGCCGAGCGAGCCGATTAGAGGAGAGGAGAGGTGTTGCTGTCGTATTTGTATAGGGGTCGGTTCATAATGGGGTCCAGGTCATGAAGGGAAATACAGAACAGAGTATTGCGGACCAACCAACCAGAGCCCGCGTGCAATTGCTGGTGTCGAATAGGATAATACAAATTTTTGTTTTTTAAGGTTTTCTATCTTTCTAGACGTTCTTGCATTGTTTATGTGCACTTTTTGGAATTCCTGTAATTCTTTTTTTTCTTGTTACGGGCTCCATCGAGCTGGTTTTGTTTAGGGTTTGGAGGGCAACTCGATCTATAGAGTAAGGTGTTGGTAATGGTTGGTCACAAAAGATCTAATTGTATTAAACAAAAGCATATAAATAAGCGTATATTTTATGAATCACGCTAAATGGTTCGTTGGTAGTGTTGTTTGTTAGTTATTTGGGTGATAATATTGTGTGTTACGAGGATTAGAGATTGGATTTTGAGTTGCCGTTAATCTTCCCTACTGTTGTTATTAAGTCTGTTTATAAGTTGCATGTTTCACTGGTTACTCAAACATGAACAATCGTAGCTCCCTTGACATGCTTCTTCTGATACACGCTCAAGAGACAACGGAGTTTTGCATAATTAATTAATGCTAGAACAACCAATTGATCCTCGAGTAAGTTATACATTGCAAACTTTTCAGTTGAGGATTTTAGTATTGAAAATTCATATAAAAAAAGAAACTAAAAGAAATAATTACAATACTTTTTTGGTATATATATATATATATATATATATATATATATATATATATATATATACAGTTCATATCTAGAGCGAAGTTTCGCTATGAAATTAAAGGGTGAAGTTTCTTATTTGACTCACTTTTCAATTATATTTTCACATCTCCACCGTTCTCTTTATTGATACTAATGCATAGATCATTCATGTAAAATTTCATTCAAATTAATGATCGTCTAGGTACCGAATTAGGTTAAATAAATAAATGGACCATAAACCTATCTGACCAGAACTATGCATGTGTGTATATCACGATTATGAACACCCAAACGACCATCAAATTCGATGAAATTTTGCATGAATGATCTATGCATTAGTATTAATAAAGAGAACGGTGGAGATGTGAAAATATGACCGAAAAGTGAGTCAAATAAGAAACTTCACACTTTAATTTCAGAGCGAAGCTTCGCTATGAATAGGAACTGATATAAACCATTAACATTAAAGTGGTTAGCAGATTCTCAATACGATATGTGTAGACTAAACATTACTAACTTCATAATCAAAGATTTGTCATTTAAAACTAGAATCCATAACAAAAATTATAGAACAATCTAAACCAACATATATAGATCGATCGACATAAGTACCATATCTCATCTTTTTAGAGGAAAATCTCTGATTTTAAATCTTAAATTCTTACAAAGTCTCAAATTGCAGCTAGCATCTAGAAGGGGTGGCAAGATAATCATATTTCTGTCCTATTGTAATTAATCTGGGCGTGCACATCACGCGGTGTAGCCTCAACTCTCAAATTAACGAAACAGTAGTCTACAGAAGGAGTAGCTGAAAGCGAGGGGCTAGGGCAGGGATTACTTTTTGGGCGGGAGAATGTTCATCACCCCTCCACCTCAGGTAGAGAGAGAGAGAGAGGTCAAGCTCACCACTACCAAAAATATCCTTTCCATCGATTACAAATCTAGCTCTATATTATAATCCTAATCGTCATCATCATACATCAATTAGTTTCTTTAACACACTCTCTTTATTACATTTAATCCTTTGTCCTTCATTGTCGTTTAAGATATTTAAGATAGAGAACCCAAACCGATCTCATCATCTCCATCTCACCGTCCAATCTTTTTCATTCGCTCCCAGAGAGACAAAGCCCCCTTCAGAAGCTGCTGATCCCTCTCTTCTGGTCTCCATCAGTAGCTGGTGGGTGGCTGTGGAGGTTATACACTTGTTCTCTCTCCACATCCCTTCTCTCTCTCTCTCAGTGAGCCATTTGAGCGCCTCCCTTTTTCTATGAGCGAAGCTTTTGCAGCAATCAAGCCCGCTGAAAAGATAAAGGAGAGAGAAACAAACTGTAATGTAATATCGATCAGTATATATGAGAGGGATGGATTATGATTAGGGCATGTGTTTTGTTTTCTTCTGTTGTGTTGTGTTTGCTTGTTATTTAACTCAACCTCTTCTCTATTTTGCCATTCTTAACTTTCCTTTTCCCTTTTCCGAATTCACTTTCCTTTCCTTCTTTTCCAATCCTCGGGATCTGATCTCTATCTCTATATTGCGACAAGACAGTTCTTAAAACACAAAGTTCATCGGTTGAGGAGGAGAGATCAGCTCAAGTCCCGAGGTCTTCTGTTGTCTGCTTGTTTGTTTCTGTTTCTCTCTTTCTTTCTGTGCTTCTTCTTTTGTCTGCTCAATTGCTCGATCAGTAGGATTTTACAGCAAAAAAGTGTGAGTGTCTAAAGCTCAGCACCTAGCTCCTTCTTGTCTCGATCTTATATCTCTAAGCTGATCGGTGGATACGAGGTTCTGGTTCAATCAGATCTGTACTGCAGCAAATTTAGCCAAGGTTGTTATCATCTCTAATCTCTGCTTCTTCTTCTTCCTCGATCTTCCTCTTCTTCTTCGTCTTCTTCATTATCATTACTTATCATAAAGGTCTTCTTCCTCTTCTTTTGTTCTCTATTTGGTTTGCTTTATTTTCTTTTTGTTCGTCTCGATCTGTACTGTGGCCTCACAGGAAATGGATTGATCACTTAGCTAACTGAATGCAAATTTGTTGAAGCTAGGGCCTTCTTGTTAGGAGATAGTGTTCCTTTTAATGATTTCATGTAAACCACGCACGGTTGTTTTTATAATTATTTCTTCGTCTGCATTTTGTTCTTTGGATGAAAATTGATCTTCCATGGATTTATTGTCTTTCAATTTTGGTACCCAAGTGATTAAAAAAAAAAAAAAAAATCTCCTTTTCCTCAACTTGATGGGGTAGGTTTTCATGAAATTTCGATTCAACAATTTAGCACTACACTCGCCATACCATATCTTTTTTACACACATGGATCTTGATAGCTATACTAGTCCTTTATCTCCAACAAGTGAATAATAATATTGTCATACTATAGTTACAAAAATAAAAAATTAAAGCAAAATTATTTAGATGAGTCCTAGCTTGCTATACAAGCATATATAATCATTTTGTTTTTGTCATGTAGTAACTTGCTGCATTGTTTTTTTTTATTGTTCGATCTTGAGTACTAGCTAGCTATGAGCAAATGAAAATAAGATGCCTGGTTTTCTTATGGTCACATTAATATATGTGAAGTCTGTGAAAATTTTATTTATCCAGGTTAATTTGAATGACTACGAATATATCAACATGTATGTTTTCTTTCATAAGATGTTAAATTATAATTAAGTTTGCATACATACGTGAGTACATTCATCAATTCATAACATCATCCGTACTGTACAGCTATTCATCTTATTTATGAATCAGGATTCAAATAATAAGGTAAGCAGGTAACCTTAATTTTCCTTAGAACGGTAATAAGAAGGTCCTAATTTAGAAATTTTGTGCCTTGGCATGTTTAATTATGGTTCCCTTTCGACTCAATGACATGATATATAGGTTCTTGAATTTATTGAATTCTAGACATTTCTTCAATTTAAGTAAGTTTTCTCCTTAATGGTGCTCATAATCTCCAATAATATATGCATTAATTATTCCATATAGACGGTATATCCGTTCAGTTTTCCTTTGTAATAAAATCTAGTAAAAAAATCTAAGGAAATCTGGCAAGAGGTATATATAAGAAAATAAATTTTATGCCCTTGATCAAATCATTCTTTTTCAATTTTGGTAACTTTCATGATTTACATTTCGATTCCTATATCTTTTAGATTTCTTCATGCCTATAGGGTTTCTCCTCACAAATTCATGGACTATAAACTGTAATAGCTGCTCCATTACTTTTGACATAAGTTTCCAGTATCAATAATCGAACAATTTCCTATTGGTTCACACACAAGGTATCGAATTATTTGTTCTTGACTGTTGTATTGTCGACTGCAGTACGTAGTTGTGATTTTCATGCTTCCTATTCTTCTCTCACCCATCGGTCTGACAATACAAACTTTGCACAATTGTAAACACCAGGCGGCGATACATGCATGTTTATCCTCACAATCTCCATCCTGTTCTCATGTCCCTTACCACTCTTAGGAGGCGTTGGTTGCAAATAATTTATGCATACATATATGAATTGCATATAAACATATTGTTGTTAGTTATTTATTGGCTTTATATATGTGCAGGTTTGAAGAACATGAATACCTTTTCACATGTACCCCCGGGCTTTAGATTCCACCCGACAGATGAAGAACTTGTTGATTATTATCTCAGAAAGAAGATTGCTTCAAAGAAGATCGACCTTGATGTCATCAGAGATGTTGATCTTTATAAGATTGAGCCATGGGATCTTCAAGGTAGGAATTCATGAAACTTGTTGATCAAGTAAATAATTAAATTGAGTAAAAAGACTTTGATTAATATCTTCCGAGTGCGCGCTGACAGTTGTTGTCCAATTGGACAGAATTGTGCAAAATAGGTAGTGAAGATCAGAATGAGTGGTACTTTTTCAGTCACAAAGATAAAAAGTACCCAACCGGAACTCGCACAAATAGGGCAACCAAAGCTGGGTTTTGGAAAGCTACCGGAAGAGATAAAGCTATTTACATCAGGCACAACCTAGTTGGCATGAGAAAGACTCTGGTGTTTTACAAAGGACGTGCTCCAAATGGACAGAAGTCAGATTGGATCATGCATGAGTATCGACTTGAAACTAATGAAAATGGACCTCCTCAGGCAAGTTTTTTACAACTCAATCTTCTCAGTCTATAACAATTTCTTCAGGCTCTAGCTTTTCAGCTGTAAATTCTCTGTTAAATTGACCAAATTTCTAAAATAGGGATATACATAGCGTGATTGAACCCTCCACTCTCATGCCATTTTAAGTTTTTATTCACATTGATAATTATATGAACCGCATTGAGTTCATCATAATATAAGATACATGCCAGATATAGCGGCCTTGTGGAATACTTCTCGATCAGCATACAAGATATTAGGTCTACTTGACTTAACACATTTACTTTGAAGACTCAAGCGGTTTTGAGCCATTTGTTAGAATGCAATTTACATACGCATAACAGAAAACCTAGGTCATGGAATCGATGTCTGAAGTTATCAAAATATTCTCGAGGTTTACGCCTTCTTCAGAGACTAGTCAGTCTTTTACATTTGGAAGTAAAACCCTTTTTGTTTTCGACCAAAAAAAGAAGTAACACTTTTTGTGCATTGCATCTTACTTGATGTTAAGCTTAACAAACTATCAATTTGGATTATTGACAGTTTGACAACATAGAACACCAAATACCACCTGACACCATAACATCTATGTAATTTGTTGTTTTTTGGGTGCAAGATAGGTATATGTTTTGTAAGTTTTGTTACCTAGCTAAAGTTATTTCTCTTTGTTCAGACCAAAAGTGAAAAGTTAATTGTATCAGTGAAATGTTGGTGTTAATTAATTAACTCCTAACCGGTCTATATATAAATACAGGAAGAAGGATGGGTTGTCTGTAGGGTGTTCAAGAAACGATTGGCAACAGTAAGGAGAATGGGTGATTACGAGTCACCATGTTGGTATGACCAAAGCTCCTCATTCATGCCCGAACTTGATTCTCCAAGGACAAATATGTTTCCAAACCCTGCTTATACAACAACATCATCATCATCATCATATCATCAACAGCTTTATTCCAACTGCAAACAAGAACTTGATCATCATTTGCAGTACAACGCTATTCCTGTGCCTCCTCATCCTGATTCTTTTCTCCAGCTCCCTCAATTAGAAAGCCCCAAGGTTGCTCAATATGGCACTTATGATCATCATCTTAGGAACAATGGATGTCATGTCATGCCATCTTCCACGTTCAGGCCTGAGGAGCAAGTGCAGCAGATGAACCAACATAATCTCATGATCAACTCCTCACCACTACTTTATAATGACAACAGTCTTGATGATCAACTTACAGATTGGCGAGTTCTTGACAAATTTGTTGCATCACAGCTCAGCCATGACCAGCAAGAAGCTTCAAAGGAAACAACAGCAAATTACTCGAATGAAGCAGTATTTGATCCCGTGGGTGATGAAGTGCATACGAGTATGGGAGCCAACGAATCCAAGAGGCCGGAAAATATTATTGCACAGGACTATGCCGCCTCAACATCCACCTCAAGTTGCCAAATTGATCTTTGGAAATGAAACTAAGCGTAAAAACATATATATTACTACAGTAAGTAGTCCATACAAGATACTAATTACCTATTACAATCATAGGAGCCGGTACAGTACTTCAAAGGAAATATATTGAGTTGCTGTATAGGGTAAACAGAATGGTATTACTATATTACCTATTCGCCTTTTGTGCCCTTTTTTATTAATCATCAATACATATATAATATAAGCTAAAGCAGCGTATTGTTAGAGTACAAATTGATATGCTTAATATCAAAATAACATAGTCGATCAGGATCGAGGACTATGTATGTTCGTGGTTGGATTATCTGGGAAATACTATGGAATTTGCTTTATTTTACATCGTTAAGGTTGATGAAGTGTTTTGGAAAGAAATTAAAAAACCAAAAAGTGTTTATGATGTGCGTCTGCATATGAAGTTTTATTGCAAATCCTATATCTATATATATATGAATTCTATTAGTTGCGATTGTGAAAGGGCATGATGATGTATGATACAGTATACCTGATCAGTTGTCAATTGAGGAGTACATGCAGTTCTAAGAAGACTGGCCTGGATTAATTAATTAGTTGTTTGCGGCATGTTTAAAATTGGCAAAATCCTATTTTTGCATCCATGTGGGAGCTGCAATTAATTAGTTTGCACAAATGAACGAGAAATCAATGACACAAGTTCATAAGAGAAAGCCGGTTTTCAAATTATCAGCTCTTTTAGGATCTGAAACTATATCTCATATGTACTATAATGTTGTTAGAGCCATTGTTTCCATTCTTGGGGTTGCATGGAACTTCATAGTTAAACTTTGACACGTACGACAAGTGGTCTGAGAAAAGGAAAGAAGCTGCCCCAACCATGCATGCACTACATTACACACAACATGACAGCCAATTTGAGACATCGATCGTATATGCGGTTGAATACGTACATAATCTTAACTGAAAAATGATTTGTATGTACTTGTATGCATTATAGTCTTATACCCGTTAGTACTGTAATTTTGATTGAAATACTTCATTTTGAAGCAGTTATATATATGGTACTCAATTAGACCACAGTTACCTGAAATGACAGAGGCGTGTATTGAAAGGCTGTGTGTTTTGGAAGAAACACCAAAATTTTCTGTGAATTGGTGACTTCATTGGCCGGTGGTAGTTTGGAAGAGTTATAATTGTTAGATGTATAGAGAGATCATATAGACATGCATGCAATTGCAAGAAGATTTATAAGGAGTGTGTTCGTGTGTGTGTTATTCATGGTCCTGGGCAGAGAACTCCTAATTAGGATGCAAATTAAATCTTTCCAAGACAGATGAGGAATTGAGGATGCATAATTATATATACTGTGTGTGTAAGTTAAACTACATGCACAGTTAGAATATGCCTCTGCGGATGGATAAGAAAACAAAATGTCTCATTGTTTTGCAGTAAGTACTAAGGTTACTTTTAGAATTTGGATATCCTGAGAAATTACTTCCAGCTCGTACTTGACATACCTGTGCAAGAAGGTGACTATTAATCAACAATGAAACTTGTTTTCTTCACAATTGCGGTTTTCTTTATAGTATTGTAAATAGCTTGTACCATGGGAAATCAGATATACAGATCGATAGGACTGGCTGGGAAAAAGCACAAAGCCATGCAACAGCTCTCAGACATATATAACTAAGGGTATGCAAATGCTTTGAGAAAACTATATATGGAACACGTAAAGCTTTGTTTTAGATATGAATCACCTGCCTTAGTTTCCCAGCAAGACGACCGGTTGAAGCTTGAAGATTGAGAGGAACAAGGTAGTTTTGCAGATTTGGATTTCATGGACCCGCTTGAAGTAGTTGAAAATATACTAGCAGCTGGGTTCAACTACCTATCGACAGAACCAAGTTTGAGAGTTTTATAACGAGTATGGGACATATATACATGTAGCTAAATAATTTAAGTGCGGTCGTTATCGAAAATTGACCTAAGAGCGAGCATCTGCATCTTCTTATTTGAGTTGAAGTCAAGCATGAGAATCCCTTTTAAGCAATGAGGCTTTCTGAAGGGACATCATCATTGGGCGTGCTCTCATCAACTCAATAGATGCTTGCTTGGGAAATGAACTCGTCGATCATTGAAGAGAAAGAGAAGCCGAGAAAGGATAAGCATATATGAAAGTGAGTGCGGTTCTTTCTGACAGAAAAGGGTTAAGGTTTATTAAAAACATGGATTCTACGCACTAAAGTGTATTTGCACCATTAATGTGCAAGTTCTCAAATCACCTCATGCGAAGATCCAATCAAGAGTATTAGAGACCCTAAATTCTTTCATCTCATCCTCATTTTTGATCCGCTCAAATTAAATACTCACGATAAGAGTACATCTTATTCGACTTCAAGTACATTTCCTGTGTTAGAAACACTTATGATTATTTGTTTGAGTTTCAATTTTGTTAACAGTGTTAGAATTAATACATGTATGATAATATGACGTGGATGATCAGATCAAAATATTACATATTAGTTGCTCGGTTCACTTGCACCTTAGTGCGTAGAATAATTTTCGGTCTTAATTAAGATAATTGAACATGATCAACAAATTTGAATAAGGAAACAATACCATGTGAAAGCATCATCATTAACGTGCTCCCTTTACCGGAGTCCGGACTTGCCTCTAGTGCTATTCATTTGTCCTCACTTGACCCTAATTCTAATTAAACCAAACATTAATCTAGCTTATTCCGGTCGGTGCTGGCAATTAGCTGACATGTTCAATTAATTAATTATCTGCTTTCTTGACTTTCATATATTAATATATACTATAAACCGTATAAATCTATTATAATGAGTGATGATGATGAGAATTTGACAAACATATGAAATCAAATACGAGGATGATTATATTGTAGTCTCCTGCCCTCATTACGTCTGATGCACTTATGATGTGAGTAGTTTTTGGTAACCATATATCTGACCTTGTGTGTCTGTATACTGTATACTGTACTAGAATGACCGACGTCGTCGACATATGTATAAATCTGATCATCACGGATAATTGAGATGGTATAGCTACACGTATATATGGACAGTTAATACGTTTGTGCAGCAATCATATAACAAAAAGATGCACAGTGAATTATTTGGGTATGATCGATAGGATGGTAGAAATACGTACTGGCCGGCTAGCTAGTATGACTGTATGAGTGAAGTTTACCTCTACAGCATTGGAAAGAACAAAAGAGTTCAATTACTCATGAGAAGGATGGTGTGCGACACACATGGAGGAAGAGGATGAGAGCTGACAGGGGAGGAGGGCACATTCCCTGATTGGTTTTACGTAATGGTTTGGTAGTTGTTACAGAACCAGGAAGCAAACCAACGAAGGAGACGACTTGATCCATGATGAATGTTTCACCACCTATACCCTTCTTCTTTTGGTGGGAATTTCCCGGATGGATGCTTCTCCACTTTAAGTAAAAGAAAAGTAAAGTCCAAGCAACTAATCAATCGGTTCTTATTTAGCAGATATATTGGTTTTCAAACTTGACCGGCCTGGAATACGAAGCTAGATACGTACGTACGTTCGTTAGGAATTATCCACCGATCTTTCTATAGCTAGCTTTCATATATAGGCACTACGCTACTTTATTGCAACACCCTCTCGGCCGATCAATTTCTCGAGGAGATGTCCATAACAACGACGTCAACGTACTCTTTATCAAAGTTTCTTTTATATGAAATTAAATCATCTTCAGGTGCCTCTGTAAGCGTACCCCTCCTCTTTAACGATATGGAACTTAGAACTTGAAGATGCATGGCTTGTGATGCTTTGATAAAGGATAAAGCTTATGGTGAATCCCATGCTCAATCTCTGGATAGGTTGCTGTCATTGTCTGCTGCAAGTTTGAAAAATTTTCTTTGCTGAGGCAAGAGCTCTGTAACTTGAGCAACTTCACTAGAGCTCGGATCTGCAATGGATATGCGGATATAATATAATACTCAACCTTTTTAACCCAATCCCTAACAATCTACTCCGAAACTAAACAAGACTAAACAAGCAATGAATCAATTAATATACAGAAGTAATACCAAACCTGCAATCGATGACTCTAACAATAACCTTCCGACTCAGAAACTTCAATTCAGGCATTCCACACATACATGTTAGGTTTAAGTTTAGACAGATGACGATGGATGTTAAGTTTCAGGGGATCCGCCGTCCAATTACTCGGAGGAGACGGAGAGTACGTCTTCAAGTCGGCAAGGTAGCCAAGGCTCATGAATTCCAATTCCAGATTTTAAGAGAAAAAAAAATAATAATAATAATAATTCATGCGACCTGGACGGACACGTGCTAGGGCTAGGCGGTCAGGTTGGCGCGGGGTCCACCATTTAAAAAGGCAAATGGTGGGTTGGGTCTGAAACAAGTTGGGCCTATTTTTAACTAAGCAGGCTAGGGCTAGGAAGACACGTGCTAGGGCTAGGCGGTCAGATTGGCGCGGGCCTTAACGGGCTCTGGGGTCCACCATTTAAAACGCCAAGAAAAAAAGGAAAAGGAAAATAGCGAGACGAGCTATCAACAAGCAAACATGGCCGTCTCTCTGAGACTCCCATCTCTGAGCTCGCTCTTCTCCCCCTCCATCTCCCGCCGTTACCCCTCGGTTCTCCGCCGTCGTCACCACCTCCGAACTCCTTCTTTCACCGCCAGATTCTCAGCTCAGAGCACGGTGCCGGCGACTGAAAAAGTCCAGGAAGGCGGCGTCACTCCTCGCTCACAGGACTTCAACGCTTGGTACCTCGACGTCATTGCGAATGCGGAGCTTGCAGATTACGGTCCCGTTCGCGGAACCATGGTGATTCGTCCCTACGGCTATGCTATCTGGGAAGCCATTCAGGTACTCACTAGTGACTCGATTTCAAGTTCAATTCTAGGGTTTTGATTGTAATTTTACTCTTCTTGTAGGATTATCTGAATGTCAAGTTCAAAGAGACCGGTCACAGTAACATGTATTTCCCACAGGTAATTACTAATCAGTTAAAAATGTGAAAGTTTATGATTGCCGATGTGTGATTCTTGAAATGGCGAAATGTGCAGCTTATACCCTACTCGTTTATAGAGAAAGAGGCTAGTCACGTTGAAGGTTTTAGTCCTGAATTAGCTCTTGTGACTATTGGAGGAGGGAAGGAGCTTGAAGAAAAGCTTGTGGTACGTAATGTGTTTTCGGTTGTTGAGTCTTTTGTGTTCCAGTGTTGAAGGTGTTATTCACTATGACCTAAGATATTGCACTTCTTGAGGGCTCTGGCAGGTTCGACCCACAAGTGAAACCATAGTGAATCACATGTTCACTCAGTGGATTCATAGTTACCGTGATCTTCCGCTTATGGTGAACCAGGTATGATGCTTTGTTGCATTGTTTGCCGTGCGTCAACTTTATGTGGAGGAGTTTCGCTTTAAGCTTTGTTCTCTATCGTGTCTAATTTGATTCAGTGGGCAAATGTCACAAGATGGGAGATGCGGACGAAACCTTTTGTGAGGACGCTTGAGTTTCTCTGGCAGGAAGGCCATACTGCTCACGCCACTCCAGAGGAGGCAGAGAAAGAGGTTTATTTGATTTAACTACTTTCCTTTAATCAGTGGTTAAATGAGTGTCGTTCTTGTCTAATGCATTCAGTGTGCTACTAAACTGCAGGCTATACAGATGATTGACGTATATACAAAATTTGCTTATGAGGAAGCTGCAATACCTGTCATTGCAGGTCGAAAATCAAAAGTGGAAACATTTGCTGGTGCTGTTAGGACCTACACAATAGAGGCTATGATGGGTGATCGGAAGGCACTGCAGGCTGGAACCAGCCACAATCTTGGGCAGAACTTCTCTCGTGCCTTTGGAACACTGGTACTTTGATATACTATTGCAGGCTTCTTAATGTGTATAAGCCATCAAAAAAAAAAAGTGTATAAGCCATCAGCTAGACTGACCAAGATATGTGCTTTGTACAGTTTACTGATGAAAGTGGACAGAGGCAACATGTATGGCAGACTTCCTGGGCTGTGAGTACCCGTTTTGTTGGTGGCATTATAATGACCCATGGAGACGACACTGGTTTAATGCTTCCCCCAAAGATTGCTCCAATACAGGTAAAGACTAAATTTGGAGATTTTAAATCATTATATTCCAAGGCATGTCCCTAATGTATAACAGAAGCATACCAATAAAATGGACTACCCCTTATGTCTGGCATAAATTCCCTTTCCCTATTGTGTAGGATGCATTTCTAGATTTTGCATGGTTATACTCCCATTATTTAGCTAAGAAATATTTTAAACAGAAAGTATGCCTTGTTGTAGTTGGGTTAATAATTCTCCTACTTCACTTGATCATTTATTAGTTTTCCTTGGTCTCATAATAAAGGGTGCCATGTTATGCTTTAAGTTCAATATGATTGTGCTTGTATGATTTGCTGTATGAGCCTAATTGTAAGTTCAATATGATTGTGCTTGTATTATTTGCTGCATGAGCCTAATTGTAAGTGCACACATTCCTTCTCTGTTCTCTATTAAAAGAATACATTGGTTTCTTAGGTGGTGATCGTTCCCATTTGGAAGAAGGAAGATGATAAAGCAGCAGTTCTCAATGCTGCATCATCTGTAAAGGATGCACTGCACACTGCGGGGATTAAAGTTAAACTTGATGACACTGATCAAAGAACACCAGGATGGAAATTCAATTTCTGGGAGATGAAGGTTTGTCTTCTTCATTGGCATGCTAAATAGAAATTGGTATCTTTGGCATGCTACTCTTGGAGATTCAATTTACACTTTGCTACGAAAAGATTCTCTTGTTTTCAATCACCTCAATAGCTGATTGATTTGTAGGGAGTCCCTTTAAGGATTGAAATCGGTCCTCGTGACGTATCAAGCCAGAGTGTGGTTGTATGTAGAAGAGATGTTCCTGGAAAGCAAGGGAAGGTTTTTGGAATATCCATGGAGCCTTTGATTTTGGAGGCTTATATCAAGGACAAGTTGGATGAGATCCAGTCATCTCTTTTGGGACAAGCAAAATCATTTCGTGATAGGTGCAATTTCTGGCTCTAATTTGATACTCTAATACTCTGTATTGTCTTAACCCTCAAGATTGATTATCATCCATTGGATTTCATCGATTGTTACTAGTAAAAAGAATTAATAGTGCTCAATGAATTTCCTGAAGATAAAAATTAGACATATTTGCTGTTTCAAACTAGGTTATGGTTATAGTCCAATATGTATGCAATGAATTTACTACCAGTGATTCTAGAAAGCGAGGGTTTATGCCTTGTCTATTCACTATGATGAGATGTCCATTCTTTCACTTGTCACACTTCATAAGAAAAGTTGTGGGGGCATTAACAATAAGAATGTTTTTATTGCAGCAATATTGTGGATGTGAGCTCATATGATGAACTCAAAGTTGCGATCTCCCAGGGAAAATGGGCAAGAGGTCCTTGGTCAGCTAGGTTTGGGTCTAAACTTCATCATTTGATGATGTCTTTGTTGATTCGATAGTATGAATTGCATAATGTATACTAATGTAATTGCTCGTCTGATGCTAACATCAAGCTCTAAATATATCCTTATTGGTACAGTGACAAAGATGAGTTGAAGGTGAAAGAAGAAACAGGGGCAACCATAAGGTGTTTTCCTTTTGACCAGCCGCATGGGATTAAAACATGTTTGATGACTGGCAATCCTGCTGAGGAAGTTGCCATTTTCGCGAAGTCATACTGAGTTTCCGGGTTTCACTCGAACGCCCTAGTGGTGTTAACTGCACAGTGACTACTTGCGGTCTGTTTTGTCAAACTTTGTTCTTATAGACTCATAGCGGATCACAGCAAACGATGTAACATAACAATTGCCTTTAAATGTCAAAAGTGGTTCTTGTGCTAATTTCCCGGATTCTTGTCATCCTTGGATGATGATATTTTTGGTCTGAGACTTGGATGATTATGAAGGAAAGTCAAGAAACTATTTCTCCTCAGAATATGTCCAAAATACTTTCAGAGATTGATGATAAAAAATTGCTGCCTGCTGTTTCAACTTTCAAATGTACATGTTTCATATATATGGCTTCCTGACGCCTCAAGGATGTACATGTGCTTTTGTTCAATCTGCAGTATCTTTTCTCCTGCATACATATACCTGGATGTGGTATGTGATCAATTCAATGTGGGTAAAACTAATTACCATGCTTAGCATTGGAATCATTTTACATCACAAAGACCAGTTTCTTGATCACAGATTCCATCCCGATTAAGTAGTTTCTGAGGTGGTGCACTTAACAAAGGGGATGAGGGAGAGCCATAAGCATTTCGTCTACTGTTCCCACAACCTAGGCTTGTTCTTGTGCTCACCCCTGTAGTTGGGTTAGTGCCACTTGCATACTTGCATAGAGCCTATATGATTAAGAGTAAACCGAAGAGTTTAGTGGAAATAAAGAAAGGCTAGGATCTGATTTTGAAGGAAACATATTTCTGCAACAAACACAAGCAATAAACAGCACCTGCTTCTGGGAGAGGTCCAAGACAGCATCACTGAAATCAGCACCTTCAATTAAGGCACCACCAAGATCACTTCGAGTGAGAACCGATCTAACAAGCACAGCATCCTTGAGATTAGCTTCATTAAGGACCTGTGATCATTTTAATCATTGAGTAATGGAATGAAACAAGCCAGTGTCTCAACAAACTCCTTTAGTGTAAATGTAACTATGCCTAAAGCAATGCCAGAAACAAATAGTTGAGGAGTTTGTGCTATGCTATTCAAGTTATACCATACGATCCATCAATGTGTCGCTCAAATCAGCACCTGTAAAATGTTATAAAAAAATTAACAATCTAAGAGTTTTATGAAAATTAGTAAGTATAAAGTTATAAAAGATTGTATATATTGGTACAATAAGCAACATGAATCCTAATCAAAGATATTGATCATGGATAATGGATAAGAAAAGATTCAGTATATAGGTTAAATAAACTTTGAAGTTTGATCGATGTAACAAAGTAATACCAAATAAGTGCAAGTAAAGTAGAATTATGAAGACCAATGAAAATGTATTGGCTAATCCTCTGACTCAAATTTAGAATAGAAACAAATCCAGTTTTCCTTTGGTAAAAGCATAGTAACTCCCCTAACATTACACTGCTGACTGATCTATATCTTTAAAAACAAAATGTAGTGCAAACAAACTATTTTTGACATGGGCGGTGTTATATCGGAAATGAGAAATATATCTGAATTTTAGGCAATTTAAGGGACTAATATATGAGTAAATGATGTCCTTTTTTCTTCTGTAAGATGAGTAATAGCATGATAAGTTACTGCTAGTTCTTCTTACTAGTCCTTTCTATGTTTCTCATTTTCTCTAATGAGTCTAACTTCGCTAAGGAAATGAAGTTTCCCGAATGCAGCCAGTATTCCAGATTGGAGCCATTTTGATCCTTGAATAGCTTTGAAATGAAATGGAAGCAGGCCATAATTTAAGTTTGAACAGAGTTCCAATGGCAAGTGGCAAACAAGTTCATATGAGAAGTCGAGAATGCTCCCAACTAATACATCACAGATTTTAGAACTGAACGTCGGGCAACATTTACTCCTACAATCAGTTCTTAAGGAAGGTTTTTTCTCTACTTCTACTACCTTTCACTTGTTTCATATTTCGGTTTCCATTTACATTTACATAGTAAATTGTTCAATGACAACAACCTTACCAGCAAAATTAGCCTTATATGCTACAGCTTTCTCAAGGTATGCACCATTGAATGTTGAACCACTGAAATCAGATTCCCTCATATCAGCAGATGTGAAATTGGCCCTCCTGTATCAGTCGATTAGTTTGATTATAAATGCCGGAGTACACAATATATTGAAACAAGTTCCAGAAGTAGTAAAGCTCAGTAAGACTGAAGTCAAACAAACAGCAAAAGAAACAGAAGTACTGAATACAAATAGCAGCCATAGGTACCAATTAAAATGCACATACTGATATCAGTCAAGTTTCTCCTCATCTGTTTGCTATTAACATTGGTCTAAATTCAGAACTCAAATGCGAAAATTACCTGAAATTTTCATTCACGTGCACTGCTTTCCTGTACATCAAGATTGGAATAGAATTTTAAACCTTTTGCATACAACACAGAAAATCTTACAATACAAATCTTGGAAAAGAGAAAGAAAAGGAAAACAAAGAAGTGACCTGAGGTCTGCAGAACCAAATTGGGCAGCTGATCCTATCCCAAATTCACCAGGTGTTTCAGCTTCGAACTTATTAAGGTCTGCAATGGCGGGCATGCCAGAGCTGAAACTAATAACCGCAGCAGTTGCCAATGCGACTGAAACAATGTTTTTCCAACACTTGGACCCTTGACTAATGGTGAGGCATTGCTTGTGGGAACCATCTTCCTTTTCAAGGAAACTCAATAAGCTACTATATACAACTATAACAGTAACAACTTAAATTCTATTACTTGTACTTGAATTGGTTACAGAACCATACAAGTAATTACCTTTAACATTGTGTCTGTTAGGGTCTATATGGCATACCATGGAAAAGGGTCTGGAGGGGGCTTGCAGACGAATTGGAGGAGTCTTTGAATTCGAAGAACATGAGGTTAAGGAGTGAATAGCGAGTGAGGAAATAAAAGTGAGTGCCATTACAATTTTCAGAGCGGTGTTGATCTTGTTGCCAAGGATGCAAGAAGAACACAGAAACTAGAATTTGAGATAAAAATGGATTGGGAAGGTTCTATGTGCACCTTTGATGAAGCATCGACTTCTGGCTGAGAGGAGTACACACGAGACGTGTTTGTTCTAAGGTTTGTGGTTTGCCACTTGTTGCCAAGTCAAATATCAACATCTATGAGACTAGATAAACTGCTTTTTTGTATGGATAATTGGATATAGTTCACATTTTTTTTCCAATCATCTTACAAAAATATAGTTGGGCCTTTAACCTCTAAAGCGGCCTCCGTGGCCCGTTAACCCGATTTGAAGCATCTTGCTTGGTGATGGATTTTTAAATCTTGCTGGGTACCTTTTCATCTTTTGTGTCATGAGTTCATGACTCATGACTCTTGAGTCTTGAGCCTTGGCCAATACTTTCATGTTCTTTCTTTTCCAGAGTCGAAATGATAATACTCATGATAGGGGGTTACTGAACCTACTGGGGTCTATAAGACCAAATTTATCATTAACATAGACATTAACATTCTATGTTAATGATAAATGAAGTGTGTAAACCAGTGTGGTGGTTTTTAAGGTGAGCTCAAGGTCTTAATTTTGGACCTTGATGGCATCATGCATGTTGAAAATATTGGCTAGCTCAAGCGTCTACACTTCGCTAGCTCTGCAACTTTTCTTGCCATGATAATCAATGACACAAACATAACTGTGAGAAATGTTTGATATTGACATGCATGTGTTGCATTAGGCCACTAGGTTTACGTACTTTTAAAACAGTTCGTACCCAATGTATATTAGACTCAATTAGTTCAGAGCCTCGATCATCTTTAGAGATCGACTTAGAAAAAGCAACAGGTTATTGGACATCCGGTTCGAACCAACAAGAAAATGAGAAAATCTAGTTAGATCGATGATCGAAACAAGACCTAGCTGGTTGGATCTTTTGTTGAAATCAGAGCGAGGCTATGTAGCTAGGGTCCAAAGTTAGTCGACCGAGTCAATGCGCAAGTAGCAGCAGCTAGCTCCTTATTTGTCATCTTCTCAGTTGAATCAATCACCTCAGAGTGATCGATTAAAAGGCCAGGAAAGGGCAAGGGCAGGCCTTTGGTTCCTCTCTAACCCCATCCCTTTTGTAGGACATTTGCCATTATATGCTTGTCCTTTGTGTGGGTTCAGAAAGAACAAGAAATTCCTCATGCCCATGCAACAACATGGCCTCAACGATTGCCTGTGGGGTTTAGCTGTTGGGATCGATATCTAAAGGGCTGATGATCGAGCTATTCATCGATCACCAGCACTCAACAGCTAAAGGCTAATATTAAAGAAGCTAAAGGTGTGTGTATGTGTGTGTACCAGCTAGGGCCTTCACCACCGCCCGCGCTTTTAAACTAATTGCTGTATGTTGCGCTCATTCACTGCAAATATCTAGAGAGGAGCTAGCCAAAGCCGAAGAGGGCCACAGTTGGATCGAGATGCCAACATACATATATCAGACAACGGAGCAACTCTGAATTTCAACTTTATCGGTTCTTACCCAACCCCATCATACGTACATGTACCAAAAATGCCCCCATTCCAAAATATATCGATCTCCTTCTTCCATCAGAGCGAGAGAGGTCGAGAGAGAGAGACTGTGTAAGAAAGATTCAAAGATCCACATATCCCCACAAACAGCAACAAATAGCTCCTAGCAGGCTTTTTACAGTGATAACTTTTTCCTCATTCGTACGTTCATACACTGCTCGATATTACTGTGCATGTATATATGTGATTATGCATAAGCATCAGATAAGTCCATGCATCTGGCATCATGCAAATGTTGCAAGTTGAATTAGATCAGTTTGAACTCAAGATCATCAGAAACATACTAGCTAGATTGATCATGCCGATCATCGATGAGTGGTATCAAAATCATTTTGCTGATGATAAACAAAACAGTTTTTCTTGCCATGCATCACTTCAAACATATCTAGGCAAAATTTCCAAGTTAAACAGTACTTCAATCAGTTCTACCTACTTCAAACCCAAATTAATCAGTAACAGATACATGGACAGTGATAATTAAAAGAAACCACTGTTCTTATAAGTTCCTCATCGTGTATAAAGGGACCTTTAATTTGTGGATGCATGCTAATTCCATGCGCGATGTAGCTTTTTTGTTTCAGTGTCCTTTTGATGAGTTTGCTTTTCTTTGGCCGTCAAATAAATACTTTGAACTTCATCTTTAGGAAAATCGAGGACTAGGAGCACTCATTCAAGTGTCTGTCTCAGATTCTCAGGCTCATTTCCCTTTCAACCTGTTCGTTAATGTCATGTACAGTTTGAAAAACTGTGAAGTAAGTTTGAATTAGTCATTTGTGAAACTTTACAACCTTTTCCCCCATTACCACACATTTAATGTTCTAGCTTCTTGCATACGAGTTATGTACACATGCAGGACCCCCCCCCCCCCCCCCAACTTCTCATTTGTGAGTGAGAGTGAATGCATCCGATCATATGAATCATCATGGATGAATAATAACAACAACACTATGAATTTTCTGGGGAAGAGGAAATCCAATTAGGCCATTTATGGTAAGATGGCGATCGTTCTGGAAATTTGATCCGCATGATCGATCTTTGAACCCTAATTAATCGATCAAGGAAACAATGGTAAATATCTACGGGAACTGGGCGACTATCTTTTTTCAAAGATAGTTACAGGGTAGCTGTATATAGCTAGCTAGGTGGCTTTGCAAACTATGTAACAAAAACCCTAGAGTTATGTAAAGGATCAGAGAAAGATTCTAACCAAAATAGCTAAAAGAGAAGCCAGAAAAGAAAAGCAGAAATAAATATAGGAAAGGACAAAGGTGGTAAGGAGGTGCCTGGCAATATAGCTACTGAGATATATGTTTCTTACTGAGTACTGACTACTTAAATACGTATCTGTCTGCGCTGTGCGTTAGACGAGGGAGATCGAGTGGTCAAATCACTGAACGTCTACAGAATTCCAGTACTATAGCTAGCTAGCTAGCTTTTATATATAATAGACATTAGAAATTAATCATTTTACAGAATTAGAAAATTTTGGCATTATGTATTACGAGTCGTGTATGCATGATTGTGTTATGATGGGGTTGGTGGGGTTGATCATCACGGGGTGAGGATAGGGAAGCAGGAAGATATAGATGGATCGAGGAGAGCGCCCTGTCGAGGCGGAGAAGGGGGCGGAGGGCCAAACAAAGAGGGGGTGGAGAAGGGCTTATTGTCCGGGAGGTATAGAAGGGAGTCATGGAGTTATTTTGGGAGTGGGTTCGGAAATTGAGGCCGAGCTCGAAAGAGAAAATTTGAAAACCAACTGCACCGCAAGAGTGAAGACAACACCCTCTTTAAGTTCTGAAAACAACAGATGATGAGTGTTGTGTATGTGTGTTTGTGTGAAAGCAATATCACCGCCATGCACACGTCTCTTTCGAGCTCCTCTCCCCCACATCTACCGCCTCTCTCTCTCTCTCTCTCTGAGCTAGCTAAGCAGCTTAGCTATGGCATCGGGAGTGCCAACCACATATCTGTGTTGATTATGGGATAATTAACACCATGCATGCGCATGTTTATCTTTGGTGATCATGGACATGGATGATGAATCATGGACGTTATATACATGCATGGCCGGTCATAGACATCGGATGATCGACCGGTGGTGATATTTAGTGCTGTTTCTTGATACATTTTTCAACTCTAGTCAAATCCCAATACGTACATATACTTGACAAAGTTAATTTATTCATTTACGTACACTGGCTAGTTAGTAAATTTAAACAAAAATTACAACACTGACAATGAATCTGTTCAAAGACTTGTAAAATGTTGTACGTTGTCTAATTACCATTACGAAAACTAAGATTACACGAAACAGTAATCAACATTAGCACTCAGACAACAAATTTTTGTCACATTTGTAATTTCTTGTAAATATATGAGTAGGGGTTAGTATTATAGTAATGTTTAACAATTTAACATCCTAACTCTTTATATTGTTGAGATATATATCCCACATCAGGAAAAATGAGACATTGTCTGTGATTTATAAGGGTTTGGGCCGGCCAATTCATTCATTGCCAATTGGTTTTAGATGTGAACCCCAGACTACTTTATCATAGTATCAGAGCGGGTTACCCACGTCCACGTGTGAAGCCTAAAGGCCACACGAACTCCACGTCACCCCAAATGTTGTCCACGTGTTAGGCTTGAAGATTCGTCACACGTGCGGGGGCGTGTTGAGATATATATCCCACATCAGAAAAAATGGGACATTGCCTGTGGTTTATAAGGGTTTGGACCACTCCATCTATTGCCAATTGGTTTTAGATGTGAACCCCAGACTATTTTATCATATATTTAGTCTCAGTCAAGTGTATAAACAACATAAATACAACTAGCTAAAGCCTAGAGGTCGGTTTGATGTATATATGGTTAGAAACTAGACAAGAATGAACTTAAATCACGAGTTCATAACGTATTGGAATACAGATCGAAGGTGATCGATATCCCTTTAGACAATCACTACTAGCTAGCTAACTCCAGAATTTTTTGGAGTTCGAAGTGACAATAATAATTGGGTGAACAGTATGAATCAACAGGATAATCACAGTAAAAAAAAAAATCACACAGCACCAATAAATAGAGGGGAGAGAATGGAAGGGTCTCTGGTTCCCAGCACAGCTCTCTTATATCTAGTAGACCAAATAGATATCCCTTGATCCCCATCTGTCTCTCTCTCTCTCTCTCTCTCTCACTACCTCTCTCTCTATCTCTCTCTTTGTTTCACACCTTTCTTTCACAACTCATAATCAAAGAAAGAAAGAATTGTAGAAAAGCAGATCCAAGGTGGTGGTTAAGCTGTCATCCGTCAATCAATCAATCAAACCCCAAAGAGAGACCAATCATCAATCACCAATCAAATTTATAAAAGAAAAGATAGGAAAAGGAATCATCATGTCATCCTCTAATTCTGCTTCTTCGACCTTGTCCCTCGACCACCTTGCTCCTTCCGAGCAGCTCTGCTATGTCCATTGCAACATTTGCGACACTGTCCTTGCGGTAAACCCCACCTCCATATTCAACCTCCATCCTTGGTTTCTTCTGTTAATCTCTTCCATATATTATGCTGTTTAGGCTTAGTTTTGGGGGCTGTTTTGCTCTTTCAATTGATTTTATATGTGTTCTGCTTATGTTTCTGGTTTGATGTATGCAGGTGAGTGTTCCTTGCACAAGTTTGTTCAAGACTGTGACGGTACGATGTGGCCACTGCACCAACCTGCTTCCGGTGAACATGCGCGGGTTGCTTCTGCCTTCCCCAAATCAGTTTCATCATCTCGGTCACTCCTTCTTCTCCCAGCCAAATTCCCATAACCTTCTGGTATACCTATATACACTTGATCGAATAACCTTTTGAAAAACTTGATTCTATATATTGGTAAATTCACCGTAAATATTGTGCTTCAGGATCAGGAGATTCCGTTAATGAATCCAACCCCAAACTTTCTGATGAACAATCAAACTAGCAGCCTGAATGACTTTGCTGTAAGACCAAGAGGAGGAGTAGCTGATGAGCTCCCAAGGCCTCCAGTTATTAACAGACGTGAGCAACTTTCTTCCTTAATTACACGCATCCTTTCACTTTTGATCTTATTATCTGTGTTAATTACCTAGCCCTAGAGCTTATAAGTTCAGACGGGTAGCTGTTAGTAGACCCTATATTATATTATATAGCTTTCTACGAAGTATTTTGGTCTAGAACCCAGGATAGTTCATTTCTGGTTTCATTTTGGTACTCATTGAAGAAAAGTTTAATAAGTTTGGGCATCTTTAATTCTTCCCTCTAATCCCTGAAGTTACCAAGGTCTTTCTATCTGGTAGACGAGGATAAAACCAAGTTCGCAGATTTATAATCAACCCCTTCTATGCTAGCTTCCGTTGCAGGCAAGATTTCAGTAGCTAGAATTTAACTTTGCTAGCTTTCCTCAAACATTTATTTGTTGTTAACAGACCAAAGAAATGAAATTCTTCACACTTTCACAGACTTCATCAGTCCTTTTCAACATTCAAGAAATTATGCATAGGAACAATCTAGTAATTAAGCTGAGACATAATGTGTCTAAAGCTTCTGTATATGTATACTTGACAAGACGGTTCCAATGTTTCATCTTTTCCATTTGCACGCTTAAAGTGTAATAGGACGGACACTCTTCTGAAATATGATGCTTTAAGCTTTTCTTTTATGGGTATATTCTTTTATAGTTTATGAACTTAGCCTCATTAATCATGTTTTAGGTCCTTTCTGGTATAAATCCCCTCTGAAATGTAGCAGGCCGGCAATAATTCCTTAGACCATTCTTCCCCGGCCGCAAATTGTATATAGTTACTTGATAACGTCGCAGATTGCTGGATCATAATTAAGTATACTTATAAGGTAGCTAGGTCATGAAGATGATTCTTAATGTCTGTGTCTTTGAATGCGTTGTTCAGCTCCGGAGAAGAGACAGAGAGTCCCCTCAGCCTACAACCGCTTCATCAAGTGAGTAATCATGATCATCGATCCTTTCGATTCTAGCTTCATATCTCTCTCTCTCTCTCTCTCTCTCTCTCTCTCTCTCTCTCTCTCATACACGTACACATTTTAGTTTTTGTAATGCAATATATTATTGGAAAATGATTAATAAAAATTATTTCCAGAAATAACGAAGCAATAACATGAATGGTCCATCATATCTCTGATGATATATATATCTGTATATTGATGTGTATATATGATCGATCCTGCAGGGACGAGATCCAACGCATCAAGTCTGTGAATCCTGATATATCCCATAGAGAAGCCTTCAGCGCAGCTGCTAAGAATGTAATATATTTATTTATTTTTCATAAATTAAAAATATTAATTACCTGCAGCTGGCTCGACTACTTTTGTTTCTTTCCCTTCGTCTTTACCAAATTAGCTAATAGCTTCCCAGCTAGGGTTTCTGAAGGTTTGTGATTCCAATAGGACTATTGCTCCTCTTTGACATGTGTGGGGTCCCTTGATATGTGAACCTCTTCTCTTGACAGAGTTTTTGTTTCTTTTGACAGTGGGCCCACTTTCCACACATTCACTTTGGTCTCATGCCTGACCAGAACACTTCTACTGTGAAGAAGACAAATGTGCGCCAGCAGGTAAGTAATTACCTTCAACCTTTCAAGTTCATTAATTCCCCAGGATCTACCATTAACCCTGGATCGATCTCTCTTTTTCTTCTCTTAATTCGGTGCATGTTAGAATCAAAGTACCCAGATATATATGAGATAATACAACCCTTGATCATATATCTTCTAATTGATTTGTTTGATGGATGATCGATTTGCAGGAATCTGCAGAGGACGTTCTGATGAAAGATCACAATGGGTTTTTCGCTGCGGCTAATAACAATGTGCGGGTCTCTCCTTACTGATCGGGTAAGCTAGCTAGCGAATTCAATGTTGCTAGCTAGCTGCACCCTGCTTCAGCTTCAGCCTTTCATCGTCTGTTTGATATATGTAGTAGTACTAGCTACGTAGTGGGAGAAAGATCTCAGATGTTTAATTATGTTTCTTGTTAATTATGCTTAAGAACTGGCTACGTAAAAGCTCTAATTATTTAATTTCTTCGCAATCTAGATGATTAATGCAACTGGCGGGTACGTCTTTAAAATTGATGCTGATAACTGTTAATTTAGCCAATTCAGGTGTGGTTAATATTGAGGAAAAAAACCCTTGTATTTTGACGGTATTATCCTATTGTATGATCAATCATCAGTCTAATCAACAGGTAATTAGACGTGTTTGCGTTCTTCCTTCACATGATCATGCATGTCACACATACATAGTATTAGTCGGATCAATCATAGTTAGTCTCGTCTAAATTTACTGAGAATGAAATATATATATATATGTTGGGGATTCACGACTCGTCTCCATCGTTGCCACTCTCCTCTATTAGTCACTCATCAAATTCGAAGTTAGGCAATGCACGCTGGCTCTTCAAATGCCCTTACCATGCCATGCCACTTGAACTTATCTTCCCACATATATCTCCATTACCATGCCACTTGAACTAATTAACCACTGGAGCTAGCTTTAGCAGATATTCCATGTGTAAACTTAGCAAAACAATTAGGGTTTCCTAATATCGCATTCGATCTTCAAATAAATCCAGCAAATAGTATATCCATGGGAACAGTACGTACGTAATATGTGGGCCGTGTGGCTATGTTTGAAATGCTTAATTTCTCTTTGCATATATATGAAGAACCAGAAATTGCAGGGATTCTGCGTTAGCTTGTCTGCTAGGGTTCACAAGACATATAATTGACTATGTCTTTTCGAAGTGCATCGATCTGGATCCTTTGGCGTCTTCAATCAATACGTGCTGGGGAAGGCCAAACACTTAGTAAATGCTACTTGATCAAAGCTAAAAACTTGAACTCAAATTGCCTAGTGAGGACATGTATGTATGTCCCAGCAGATACAAATAAGCACCCTAAACTGACAGGTCCCTTCCCTCCCAAAAGTACTGCTAATTTCAATCTCAATTTCAATTTACAGTTTACAACGGCTAGCTGCAAAGGGGTGTACGTGCAAACAAGTACGTACAAGACAATTTGACGTCGGCCTTCACATTAAGAAAGACAGAGGCCGGCGAACAAAAACAAAGGGGTATGCAAACCTAGCTACTAGTACGGCATTGATCACATCTATCACTTGCTGCCCCCGTAGTAATTCTCACTTGAATTATTTTTCTTCTTTCATCTTCTTGATCAATTTCTAGCTTGAGGTAAAGTTTATGGCGACCAATTCAACTCTTGGCAGACATAGTAGAGGCAGTAGAAATATAGATCCAAGTGCGCGCTTTAGTTTGGTCCACGATTGTAGTAGCGAGTCAACATAAGAAGGAAGCTTTATATATAACAGGTATAAGCGTGATCACTAGCAAAGTGAAGTAATCGAGTACTTGGTATATGCGCATAGGATACGATGCGACCATTACGAAAAGGTGAGATTTGATCGATATAATGTCCCTCCCAATTAGTAACATCAAATTAAAGAGGCTGAAAACACATGAAGACGTGGAAGAGAAAAACCCTACAAGTCTCTGTTCAAATGAAAAAGTTGGGGCTCTCGATCCATCTCAATCTGTTCCTCCATCTTACCTCAAAAAGCTCCATCTCCCCCGCAAAATGCAATCTTCGACACCAAACATACGTACACCCCATGCAGCAGCAGCACTCCCCGATCAGCTTTTAGCTTTCAAGAAAGCATACATGTATGTTTGCATTTAGCATATTAAAAGAAGCGTCCATAATTACCAAGTATATCTTTATTGTCTGTTGAGATATCAGTCCAAATACAGGATTACAGTCTTAATTTCGTGCTCTTTCTACTTTATTCATTGTCAATTGGTTTTAAATATGAACCCAAACTATTTTATCAGTGCCAAGATATAACACTGAAGACTGCTCAAAGAAATTAAGAAACTGTTAAAAGAATAGAAAAAGAATAGAAAAGAGAGAAATTCTTAGGTGCAACAGCCGCATCACCTGGCACATGTGCACCCAATCATCCTTTGACACGTGTTTTTTTTTTTTCCTACACCTGCCTTCTTCTTCTTCTTCCTCCTTTCTCCGGCGAAACAGATCCCCTCCGGCGAAGCTTTTTCACAACTCTTCTTCTTTCGTCCTCTTCTTCTTCCTTCCTTCCTCCCTCTTCTTCTTCCTTCCTCTCTCTGCGTGATTTGCACAGGTTGGTGGAGGTGCGGCTCGACGGCGGCAGGTTGTCAGGCTTATGGTAGAGGCGCCGGGGGGGGTGGTTAGGCGACGGATGGGCAGAGGGAGCTGAAGGGATCGGTTTCGCCGGAGAAGAGAGAGGAAGGAAGAAGAAGAGCTGCCATAAAAAAACAAAAACACGTGTCGCTGTGCGACTGGTAGGTCACACATGTCAATCACGTGGTGCGGCTGTCGCACGTAAGATTTTCTCTAGAAAAGAAAAGGAGCTGGAAAGAGTTTATGCTGTTGCCTCATATATCGGTTCCCATCCACATAATAGAAAGCAGCTGATGTATAGTGTTTGAAAGTTGATACAACTATAATATATGTCATACCTGTTATTATATGATTAATTGCATAGCAAAGTTCACTGTTACCACAATTAAACTCTTACCAACTCGACACCATTACGGATTATGACTACATATGTCATACCTCACTCCATTCTCCTGGTTCAAACCTCACTCCATTCTCCTGGTTCAAACCTCACTCCATTCTCCTAGTTCAAAACCAAGTTTTCTTGTTGGGCCTGAACACTCTTTGATATACAGAGGACTCCAAACTTCGTAGGCCCAAATCAAGTTTGGTATTGTGCAAGACAGGCACCAGGGTCTCATTTGTGGAAAATTGAGAAGAGGAGTCAAATAATCTCAACGCGGCAGATGAAGACTCAGACTTTTACATTCTGTTGTTCAAAGAGCGAGGAAAATTTGATTACAGCATTCCCTTTTCGATGGGTCGCTGCAGTTTCTCGTCGGACGACATTGTGATAAAGTCTCCTAATGACAAGAAACTGTACAGATTGATTACGCTTGAGAATGGCCTCACTGCTTTGCTCCTTCACGACCCTGATATTTACCCACAACCCGGGCACACGCTAAAGGGAGGTGCTTTTCAGACCAAGAAGGTTGGATTTCTTGTAGCCCACAATGTTGACTCAAGTGTCGGATGAATGCATTTTGTTTAATTTGATGTTTGATGGTGTTTGCAGGCAGCAGCAGCAATGTTTGTTGGAATGGGCAGCTTCTCTGATCCTCCTGAGGCACAGGGGCTTGCACACTTTCTAGGTTCGTGTCACAACTCAGCGTACACCCTTTTAACCAAGGATGACCGAATTACTTACGTATTGAATGTTTTGCAGAACACATGCTTTTCATGGGGAGTACCAAGTTCCCAGATGAAAACGAGGTATGCTTGCATCTGAATTCTCTTTTGAATTACTTGTTTTAGTTGGGAATGCACTTGTTCGTCTGCCTTGTTCATAAAGATGAGGTTACATACAATAATAAAATTCATGCCACTGTGAAGCAGCTTAAGTATCAAGAATTATTACTCTGACAGCATCTTAAGGTTGCTTTTTAACCCATATATGTGGGTTGGACTTGCTTGTGTCTTTGCTGCCAACCTGCTCAGTAATGTGTCAGGCTGCATTTCTTAAATTTTTAGGAGACTGAATGGTTTATCATGACAAAGAAACAAATAGCAGCTTGTTCAATTTTTGTGTCCCCTCACAAGATATAAGAGTAGTTTTCTTTGACCATGTGGAAATTCTTGTGTTGGCCTCAGTTCTTTACTGGTTGATTATTATTCTGTCAAATGCTTTTACAAGCTCGAACTCAAGTTATTTGGAAGACAACAGTGTACTCTACGCTATGCCATCATTTGTTTTGATTCTGCCCTTTGCTAGTATGACAGTTACTTGTCCAAGCACGGAGGGTCATCAAATGCATGCACGCGTGAAGAGAATACATCGTACCACTTTGAAGTGAAACCAGAGTTTCTTAAGGGTGCTTTGACAAGGTTAATACTAAGCTTTTCATCTGCTGATCGAATGTTGACAAATGAAGTCTTTAATATTGGAGATATACTTGGTCTGTGAACTGAGTTTTTAGTTTTCTGTGATGCTTCCTATTTTGACTTGATACTTGTCTTTGTCTCACTCAATGAATTATATTTATTTGGGCTCTTTGATTTATTAGATTTTCTCAGTTCTTTGTGTCACCTCTAATGAAAAGTGAAGCCATGGAGCGAGAGTTACAGTCTATAGATTCAGGTGCATGCCAGTCTTTCTAAAGTTATTCCTTCAAAAACTGTGCCAGATTTTGCTTACAGGACTGCAGCATAAAAATTCCTTGTCACTGAATTGTATTCAAAATGCAATGCAGAGTTCAACCGGGTTCTGCAAAACGATTTTTGCCGCCTTGAACAACTTCAAGGTCATACAGCCACACCTGGTCACCCATTTAATAATTTCAGTCGGGGTAAAACTTGAATCCATGGTGTTTCCTTTTTCCTTTTACTTTGTATTTGTTTAGCGATACTGTGTTTTTTATGCAACTAAATTTTTATTTTATATCTGGCATGAAAGGAAATAAGAGAAGCTTGGATGATGCAAGGGAAAAAGGGATAAACTTACGTCAACAAATAATGCAAATGTACACAGACTATTACCATGGCGGATTAATGAAGCTAGTTGTCATTGGTGGAGGTGAAAGTTTTAATTTCCTTTTTTTTTTTTTTTTTTTTGAATTCTGTTAAGTTTTACCAATATCTTTTGGAGGATAATTTACAGAGATGGTGTCCATGACAATAAGATTAGCAAGTTGTTGTATCGTGGACCAAAAGGGTGTGCTATTAGACATGCAAATTTCAATTTGTCTTTACAGCATAGTATGATATACTTATCTACTCGCGATTTCTGTTTTCCTCATGAATATTTGGTTATGTAAATTGGTAGAGGTTTATGTTGCTGTAAAAAATTACACATTGAGTTTTTGTCAGTAGAAGTGTTGTGTTGTGATTGTTCTGTGAGCAGTTTTTTTTTTGGTAAAACCTATTCGTGAAAATCAAAGTCATGAACAATAAAGATGAATTTTTGATGATATTGGAGATTGACTGTTACAGTGTGTTTCAGTGGCATTGTTGATAACTTGTCGCTGTAATACTATAAACATATTTCCCTTAACACATATCTTCTTCTTTTCAAAACTGCTGATAGATGTAATCTATATTTATTGAAATGGTTTTAGTGTTGCAGAATCTCTTGATATACTTGAGCAGTGGGTTTTGGAATTGTTTGGAGATGTCAAAAAAGGTCCCCAAGTTAACCTGGAGTTCAAAGCTGAAGGTCCTATTTGGAATGTTGGAAAACTTTACAGGCTAGAGGCCGTTAATGATGTTCATATACTCCACTTAGCATGGGCACTTCCAAGTCTTCATCAACATTATTTGAAATGCCCAGATTATTTTTTAAGCCATCTTCTTGAGCATGGTAAGATGATTCATTATTAAATTGTTTATGTTGATGATTTCCTCTGCAGAGAACAAACTGTTCATATTGCACACAAGAGAGCTTGAATGCTGCACTATTTGTCTAAATGTTATTTCCTTAGAGTGGTCTCCATTCATGCTTTTCCTATGTTTGGAATTATTATTTTTTTGCATGTCTTGTATATGGATTTTTACAATGCGTTTCCCTCTAATATTTTTTGGCTGGCTACACATTACTAAATCGAGTTTTAATTGAGTTTATTCTGATCACTGGGTTTTTTTCTTTCCCAGAGGGCAGGGGAAGTCTGTATTTTTATCTCAAAGCTAAAGGATGGGCAACATATCTCAATGCTTCGGTGAACCGCTATTCTGTGGCTGATGTCTTTTGCATGATCATATACCTTACTGACTCTGGATTGGAGCAGGTATTATCTCTATCTATCCATCTTTTGGCATGAGATTGACTTTGATTATCCCATTTCTTATTTGTGAGTTTCTCTTTCATCATGGAACAAAACCTAAGTTTAGATTATCTTCCCTAGAATACTTTGGAGAACGTAAGAATTACTAGAGGCATACCGTAATTCCACTTTATAATTCATTGCTTTTGGAAAGCTTCAGTTACTGCTGAACATATGTAGTGAAGCGAAATTAACTCTATGTATATCACTTCTCATATGTTATATGGTTACTTGCAGATTTTTGAGATAGTTGGCTCGGTGTATCAATACATTAAATTATTGCGTCAAGTATCACCTCAAGAATGGATATTCCGGGAACTCCAGGATATTGGGAACATGAGTTTTAGATTTATGCAGGATCAGCCCCAGGATGATTATGCTGTAAAACTTGGAGGTTTTTTTTTGTTATTGAAAGTCCATGTCTTTCTTACTTGTCTGCAAGTATCACAGATCATAAGATGTATCAAGTTATGTACATTTATTTCATACTAAATCTCATAATTTCTGTATTGCAGGAAATTTATTACGCTATTCAGCAGAACATGTTATTTATGGGGACTATGTGTACGAGACTTGGGATAAGGAATTGATAGAATATGTTCTTGGCTTCTTCAGACCAGAAAACATGAGGATTGATGTGATATCAAAGTCCTCATTCAAGTTGGAAAGTAAGTTCGCTATTATGCCAAAAAAAATAAAATTAAAAAGGTGCTTCTTGTCCCTCTTATTTTCATTGTTTTGTTTGGCTGCTAGCAATCGTATTTTATTTTAACTAGTTTTCAGAAGTGGCTCATGTTATATTCTTCGTGCTATCCTTATATTTTTCCTATTTCTAACTGACAAAATGAGAATGATTTCTATGCCTCATTTTATATGCTACACAGTACATACTTTCATATATTATTTGGATTTTGCAGGAGTAAATAAGTGTGCTCAAGCACTAACAATCCCTTCAACTGTTTCAGATTTCCAGTGCGAGCCTTGGTTTGGTTCACATTATACTGAAGAAGATATATCTCCATCTTTGATGAATTTGTGGAAGGATCCTCCAGAAGTTGATAATTCATTGCATCTCCCTCTAAAGAATATGTTCATTCCTGGTGATTTCTCCATCCGTTCAGATGTCTGTTGTCCTGATAGTGCAAATATATCTTCTCCAAGATGTATACTTGATGAACCATTGGTGAAGATCTGGTACAAGCTTGACAGTACTTTTAAACAACCACGGGTAAATGCATACTTCCGCATAAATCTGAAGGGTGGATATGATAATGTGAAGAGTTATGTTTTGACTGAACTGTATATTGAGCTTCTTGAGGATGAGCTGAATGAAATAGTATATCAGGTGAATATTTCATCCATCAGATTAAGGTCTTGTTTAAAAAAAACTTTTTCTTTCTTTCTAGGAACACCACTTGAATTTAAATCAATTTGAATATCTCTGTAGTGTGCATCCATTTCGGTTCATTATAAAAATTGGATGCTATTGTGGCTAATAGTAGAAGCTAGAAAACCACTGTATATAACTTCCAGAGAATTATCATGTTAATCTGGAACTATGAATGTGTTTGCTTTTCTAAATTTTTGAAGAACTGGGTCGTCTCTCTTCTATCTATCTCCATTCTTTACATTTTTAAATTTCTTAACACACTTCTTCATTTTGATCATTTTACTGTTTAGGATTTCAGTTGTAAGATATAACTTATAATTATAGTGGCTTTATACTTATATTGTGCCCCAAAATTTAATAATTTATTGGTCAATATTAGTCATTCTGTTCTCAGCAACTATGTTCTAGAACAAAAATGATTTAGGATCTATACAATGATGGATCCTTTATTCTCTGCGTGTAGGCCAATGTTGCCGGGCTGGGAACTCATGTAAATGGATCTAACGACTTTATGGAGTTGAAGGTTTACGGTTTCAACGATAAGCTTCCAGCTTTATTGTCAAAAATTCTGACAGTGACCAGAAACTTCTTGCCAACATATGATCGTTTCGAGGTATGCCGGAATACATTATGTCTGCAGTCCACTCTATGTCTGGTTCAAGTTTGATTATGTATACAAATGAGAATACCTTGTTAGGTTATGGCTGGGTTATGACTTATGACAAAGTAACACATAACAGGTTATCAGAGAAAGAATGGAGAGAATGTTAAAGAACACTAATATGGATCCTCAGAGTCACTCTTCATATTTGAGACGTCAAGTTTTGTACCATAAATATTATGATGTAGATGAAGAGTTGCAAGTTTTGAACAGTTTGTCTGTTTCTGATATGAAGTTGTTTATTCCCGAGCTTTGTTCCCAGGTATATACTATACACATATGACCAGTTTGTCTGATTCTGACTTATTGACTCCCATTTCTTCCACTTTCATGCCTAGTGAAAGAATTGGAGACTAGCTATCAAATGTGAATTTAATAATTGTTATATTATTTGGAGAATTTCTGTAAATAATTAGAATGATTTCAACTTCCTCTCTCCTCTATATGCACAGCTTTACATTGAAGGCTTTTGTCATGGAAATCTGGTAGAAGAAGAGGCACTTCACCTTTCCAATATATTTAAAACCAATTTTACTGTGGAACCACTTCCTATCGAATTGAGGCATAAGGATCATTGTATGTGCCTTCCTCCTTCTGCTAACCTCGTTAGAGAAGCCTGTGTGAAGAATAATTCTGAAACAAACTCTGTCATTGAGGTAATTAAAGTGGATATATTTTCTTGGTTTTCTATCCATAAAATCATAAATGTACCTCTTGTTGGTCTCCCATTTGTTTTGTTTTCACATTGCAGTTATATTTTCAAATTGAGATCGAGTCCACCAGATTGAGAGCATTGGCAAAACTTTTTATGAAAATTGTAGACGAACCACTTTACGATCAGCTAAGGTATTTGTTTGAGGCTGAAAGTATTGCTTGCATTCTGACTAGCTAAAGAATCTGTTCTGATAATATAATTTTATTTGGGGCCAGATGATTATTTTAGACTTATATTTTTAGAACTGCCATTGTGTTTCTTGAAATAGGACGAAGGAGCAGCTTGGTTATGTTGTTTGGTGTGGCCTGCGAGAAATATGTCGTGTATATGGCTTTGTTTTCTGTGTTGAGTCGTCTGAGCACAACCCAATCTACTTGCAAGGGAGAGTTGACAACTTTATAAATGGTGTGGATCTATTGTTGGTAAGCATTCAAGGCTCCTTATTGTCCGAAGAAAAAAAAAAAGCAATCTAGGTTCCTTCCGGATGCTGCTACGATAATACTAGTTTAAGGTTTTCCCCAATTCGTGAGTAAGATTATTAACTGTTCTGTACTATGTATACATTAACCATTTTACACCAATGTAATATCCACACAACTAGAGGTTCCATAATGAAACATATACAAGGGATCTCTAGTGTGTGGGTATGAATCTGATTTCATCATGTTTAGTTTTCTAAATTGTGCATTCTCAAACAATAATACAATATTTCATTATTATTGATTCTGCATTGTTGTTGCCATTTGCAGCACGGACTGGATGATGATTCCTTTGAGAATTATAAAGATGGACTAATAGCAAATCTATTGGAAAGAGATGAAACACTCGGACATGAAACGTCTAGGCTTTGGGAGGAAATTACCAATAAAAGGTACTCTGTATACATGATCTCTACTAGTCAGGTTGATCTAAGAATGTCATGCCTTGAGATCTGTAATGCTTGTGCTTCAACACTGTCTGATAAATGTTTGATCTACAGGTATACATATGACTGGCCAAAAAGGGTAGCTGAAGAGGTCAGAAGCCTTCAGAAGGAGGACATTATTAACTTCTACAAAACCTACTTGCAACCATCATCTCCCAAGTGTCGGAGACTTGCAATTCGTGTTTGGGGTTGCAACTCTGATTTGAAAGAAGCTGAAGCACCACCGGAGTCTATACAACTCATTCAGGACCTTGCAGCCTTTAAGATGTCATCTGAATTCTATCTTGGATAGTTGTGAAAATTTGAGGACTCATTGCAACGGTGCTTGGTTGAATGTTACCAAAAAAAAAAAAAACCAACCAAATGCTTGGACTCTGGTTATACCACCTTTTGGGTCTTGTAGTTGAAACCGGCACTTCGCTGCATTGAATGGCAATTTTGTTCATATATACAGGTCTCTGTATGTACCTTACTGGAGACAATAAATAACATTCAGCCTCCTTGTTATCTTTTTGCCTGTATCCTTCATTGAAAGATGCATTTTTTCGACCAAAATCTCCAGGACCACAAAACATAAAAACCTTGACAAAATATCAGACCCCGTGACAGCAAAGCCAAAAACTTCGTCTTCTGTCTCAGAAATTCATTTTACAGAAATTGGATCAAAGGGTAGGAAGTGGCATTGAATTGAATTGATGAATTGATTGATTGTCAAACAGTACATGGGTTCTTGATAATAAAAGAATCATAAATCCCGATCAATTAAAGGAGCCATGGAGCCATAAATCCCGATCAATTAAAGGAATCATGGAACGTACAAAGAAGAAAAGAATGTCAAACTCACTGAAGATATCAACAAGCCTAATATCAAAACCTAAACACCCAACCACAAACCTCTCACTAAGAACCTAGGCTCCAACAAACATACAGTCCCCCTCAGAAAAGCCGAACCCTTTAGTGGAAAATGGGAATTAAAGTGCATATGATCATCAGCAGAGTGAACACCTTTGATTGAACAATAGTGAGTGATGCTGCCGAAGAGATATCTTCAGGCCTGAAAAGAGGAATCATAAGTAGTTATTAGTTGCTGTCACACATTAACGACTTGAGAAGGTTTAGTACTATTATGGGTGGGGACATACTTTTGCAATTTGCTTAGAGCACCACAAAATAGGGCATTGTCTGGTATGGGAAGCTCAGTTTTGTTAGTCGGTTCTGGATTCACAACCTTGATATAAGTTTCTTGGCCGAGATACCATGAGTCAAGATTTTCAGCTCTAATGTTCCAGATTCCAACATTGTCCAGAGAAATCAAAATTGCTGACCACGCCCCAGGATAAACCTAAACACATACACAAATAGGAGTGAGAGAACTCATTCTGATACAGTAATACCAATATTTACAGTATTAGCAGTGAATATGAAATAAATGTCGCAAAGTTTGCATAGCTTTGCTACTACTATACACCTATACTAGTTCATATTTAAAGTCTCTGTAATGACCAAGTGCTCAGCAATATAGTGCTAGGCCATATAATGAGGAAAATAGAACTGTTCTGTGTCTTCATTTGAGGGTTTGCAAAGAACATACTTCTTTGATAGCTGATCTGAGTGAAGGGAAAAAAATGTCCCAACTGACAAGTATCACAATTAGGAAGTAAATGCTTACCTAAAAACTAGGTGAGGTTTAAGGGAGGAACTAACTATGAAACAAGTATCACAATTAGGAAGTAAATGCTTACCTAAAAACTAGGTGAGGTTTAAGGGAGGAACTAACTATGAATAAACCAGTTGGTTATGTAACAACCATACCTGTATTGTAGAACGGGCTATTCCATCCCACTTATTATATGTCCCCCTGCTATTCTCTGTCCACTCACCATAATCCATCCTGCAATTAATCATTGCATGTTAAAGGCACTGAGAGGTATATAAAACACTACCATACGCATGTTTTATACAATAAACTTCAAGGAACTCCTACCCGACAACAAAAAATGCATATCCATCCACATGGTAACTCTGCATCTTGGTGTCATTGTTCTGAAGTATGATTTCAATAAATCCTCTAAATGTTCCATTAATCACAGATGTTTCCATCCTGGGTGCTCCAGTAAGCGGCCTTTTTGGGAAGTCAAGCTTATAAACACCCTTCAATTTGTACTGGTCAGCTAGCCGGATAGGTGTGGCAGGATTTACAAATGAGTTTCCACTTAGAGTTGTTCGGCGTTTCCCATTGATCATTACTGGTGGCTTGTTTTTCAACACATAAACATCAGTTACATTGATGGAGCCGTATCTAAAAGACCCCTGTGGATTAGGACGTGCACCACTGGCTGATACATTCCATCTACAAAAGTTGGCAAATTTTCAGAATAGGTTTATATGGATGACAAAGTCAGGAAATTGTTGCTGAATAATCTAAATACAATATATAAAAGATAGTAAAGAGAATCTAAAAGATTAACAAAGAACACACCTGATGGATCTGGCCTGGTTCATCGAGAAGGTTTTGTCAAATTCGTCACTTGGTGGTGGTGGTAGGGGACCAGCTGCCTTTCCTTTGGAGTTAGAATAACGCAGGATTCCAACTCCAGTAACTTTTTTCCAATGTGACTCGTTCACAAATCTAGCACTTGCTACAATATAATAATCACTACTAGCATTCTGATCCGTTGTTAACAGAAATGAATAAGATTGTCCGACATGTATATCTAAGCTCGTATAGTTCTGTTGCACTGTATATGATCCCTCCGACTCTGCTAGAAGCAAATTGTGGTTCTGAATCCTGAAATTTAGAGTAGTCGACACTCCAACGTTGTGTACGCGAAGACGGTAAGTTTTCCCTGATCAAAATCACATCGTTGTAATTTGAAGTTTGGGGAACTAACCACAGAAATTTCCTTGTATACAATAAATATTGACATGTGAAATGACTTGGCAACTCTTTATGCACAGATATGACTTTCAAGAATCATTTTGCTACAATTAGTGCTATAATACAAATAACAGCTGCAAAGATCATAGATTTAAAGTCATAAGTCGTCTTCCACCAAAACACCTAAATATGAGTAATAAGCCGGGACTTAAGCTTTCCCTTCTGAAACCAGGGTCATTGATCTCACATGCTAATGCCAATCAACCGATAAAGCAAAGCTGATGGACAGATAAGTCATGTCAGTTGTATGGAACATTACTCTGACTCGCTTAAATTAATTACTTATCCAGAAATGGTTTGAAGTGTTGCTTGTGAGCTGAATCTCTACGCTCAAATAAACTCAAAATGCTAGCATGATAGGAAACCATACGCATCTGGCTCTCAAGACGAATATGATCAATGCCATGCGCAGAACAAATCCAAATTAAGCATTCCCAAAATTACTGCATTGCTTAATTTACAGATATATAAATAATTGGCTAATACTCACCTGGGTGTACATCAATTGTTTCGTAATCAATGCCATCCGGGACAAGTGTAGTGTTGTATTGGTAAGGGCCTTTCCCATTGATGAGAACACCATCCGGTATTCCAAGGTCTTTCCCTGCATCAAGGGTCTTCCTCAAAGCCTACATTTAAAGAAGGAACCATCATCATCAAGTGTGTTACTCTACCAAATCTCAAATATGTACTTAACAAGCAGTTGAGAATTTCACCGAGTACTCACCGTATGGTTTTTTGTGTACCAATCACCAATCAAAATGGTTATATCCCCATCCGGGGTTGCGAACGGAATGGGAATTACGGCCCGGTTATTTATAATAAACCCACCATACCCTCCAGATGCTCTCTGGAGATTAAGAGATGGGAAGTAAAAGAAGCTCCCAATTTGATCCTTAACCTGAAAATTATAAGTCCAATTCCACTTTGGGGGAATTGGACAATTGGTTCCAAGAACTCCATCCTGCCATGAACTACGCCGCTGCTGAATTCCGGCCCTATAACACAAAATCCAGTTTCAGAAACCCAATCCATATATAACAACAATGTGTCTGATTGAAAACCATGAGCACTTTACAGTAAATCTTACCAAGTAAACAGTAGATTCTCGTCCAATTTGTTCCGAACATTGACAACGACATTGTTGTTAGTAGTCACGTTTATACCAGGACCAGGAAACTTTCCATTAATGGCAATAACCTGCAAAGTAATGCAGATTTAGAATCAATCACTAGAAGCCGCCTCAAAAGCTCCCTACTTGACATCACTATAAGCTTAGAACTAGCACTCTAAGCTCAGAGTTTCAAAATACAAGTACATTCAGCAGATCTGGAGCTAAAGATTCAAATTTTATGAAATCTAAAGCTAACCCATCTGTCATTTAGTCATCAGTAGCTGGAAAAAGTGAAGAAACAAGCTAGAAAGCAGCTAGAACCCAGAAGAAACAAGGTAGAGAGAGAAAGCAAACCTGTTGAGGAACACCAAGAGGAGAAGCAGTGATGTAAGAGACCACAAAATCGTGGTAAAAGGTCGGATCTTCAGCGTAACTCAAGCTCGCAAAGAAGCAAATGTGGATGAGAAACAGAGTGAAAAAGCTCTTGAAAGCCATCTCTCTCTCTCTCTCACTCCCCCAAAGACTTTTACAATGTGTATCACAAAACTCTAAAGCCAATTTCTTTTCCCTTCTTTTGTTTACATTATCAGAAAGAATCAAAGAAGGAAAGAGAGGAAAAAGAAGAGAACAGAACCAGAAGCTCTGGAAGTAGAGAGAGTGTGTGAGAGACAGAAAAACGGCTCTTTTTCTTTGACACTTTCTTCTATTGTATAGAGTATAGAGTGGTATTTTTCTTGGCCTAATTATGGAAAAAAAGAATAGGAAACAATGGTTGGTTGGGTTTGAGGTCTGATCCAAGCAAAACTAGCTAAGCTTTTGTCGGTGACCGGTCACCATTCATGAACACAGTGAGAGATAAAAAAAACATTTTCAGAGACAGAAAGAGGGGAGTGACAGCCAATAGCCAGTTCATGAGAGCCATTGGAGCCAAAAAGAAACATTAGTCCCACGCGAGGGGGGTTTGGTTTTATTTGACTACTACTACGACTACTGTTGTCGTCTGGATTCGGAAGAGATGAAAGGAATAGCCGAATTGAAAGAGATAAATATAGGAAAAAGAACAATAAATAATAACAGGGTGTTGCAACGTTCAGATCTCTATGAAAGCGCCACATGATTGCCAGCCGTGAGGCACTGCCCATAATAGGGGACCCCAAAGGCATATATATATATATATATATATTGGCGATGGTTGGATTAGAGCGCAGGCTAGGTAACATTTGATTCTTCATTTCTGGGTTTGCCCTTCAACTCTTCAAAGAGTATCCTTTGGTTATGAACTTGTGAGTTATGATTACATGTGTACAACAGTTAAAATAACATTTTGCTCTCATGAGTGAGTGAGATTAACAGGTAGATTATGATCATTCTTTACGCAACTAATTAACAAACAAACTAATGTATATATAGGGGACCAAGTCTAATTTAATGAATATAACAAAATCTAAAATACGTCCACTGGTTTTACCTCGAGATGCCATACACAGGGAGTGACTGGATTTTGACTGTTTACTTGTTTAGTGAGATCGAGGCGGAGTGGATAAACACTAGCAGGGCCACCCCACCGGACTACCGGAGGAGACATGATGACATAATATGCTTAAAAAAAAAAAAAGGGTGGTAGCTAGGGTGGTACGCCTTGTGGCTGGGGGGTCTTATTAGGCCGGGCACTGCTAAAGGCCCTGGCCCGTGAAGCACCTTTTATCATGGATCCACTTCATAATTTCCCCTCTTTTTTCTGTTTTTAGGTTTTCTTGCCTTGGATTGGAATCTACAAAATTCACTAATGCTTATGGTTTATGAATTCCTTAATACCACTATATGCTTCTTCTTCTTCTTTTTGAAAAGCACTATATATGCCTTTTATCATGGTGAAATAGTTGTTGTTGCATGCTCAAGCATACATGCTAACATGTGCATGGTTTCCCCACCATGTCGTTTATTCATGCATTTGGTATTGGGTGGGTTTGATTAGCTAGCTAAAAGGTTGGCTCAACTTTAGTTAAGGAGTTGCCCAATACAGATGCTTGATATCTGTAAGTAACTAAGAATTCTTATCGCCAGCTACTAAACCAATTCTGTGTTTCGGTATATACATGCAAGAACGAGCTAGAGAAAAACTATGTAGTCCATGAGATTAGTGTTGGTAAAAATACTCTAATAGCTATTAGCTAGTCAAAATCCTCAATCTCTCTCCCTCCTTGGTTGGAAACCGATATATCATATATAATGGTACCGATATCATGAGTACTTTTGCCAACCCTAACATTGAGAATCTTTAAGCTAGCTCAGATATAGGCGTATAGCTAAGCTGGATGGAGAACGAGAGAAAGCATAAACAGATTGATCGCGAGGCCAAACGATTCCAGAGAGGAGGGGACCAAGAACAACCAATTTTACCGGCACGCAGTTCCTTCCTTCTCCAAAGAGTACTATTAGACAAGCAAGAAAGCTTTCAAGCTAGCTAGCTATAGCTTGATTGTGTTGGCCATGGCCGGAGGTATTCAATACAACTTCAACTTGCGCAAGGAATGTCATCATTTCAATACGTTTTGCTGGGGGGGTTGTCTTTGTCGACGTACATGATTCGATCAAATCTATATAGTCGTCCATCGATCATGCATGCAAGCTTAATTAGTCTTAACAAATCAACGCACAATTATATATGTACCAAAAACATAACAATATAAAAGCTCCAGTACTGGTTACTTAATTGGAACGATGATACGATTGATCAAGGGACATTGCCCCAACCAGAATGATGCATTGGAGTCGGCATGCATAGTGTAGCTTATTACTTAATTTTTTTTTTTTTTTTGGCGAGAGTAGCTTATTACTAATTGAACAGACAAAGTTGTTTGGGTGGGTATGAATTATTATGACATGCATAATGGGCAAAATGTGAAGTCCAGCTGTGACATTTGATCTGAACTGGCCCTATCAATAATATGACTATTTTTTGGGGTACAGTACCCCTATTGGGGGGAAAGGTGAAATCACTCAATCAAGTGAGAACTTTTTAGAAAGAATAATCGATTTATGGGAGCCCTTTTAGTGAGGACCCTTAAGTTGAGAACTTGGTGAGGACTTTTCAGTTTATGGTTTAAAAGACCCAATTTTCGATTACATTTTGACATCTCATCCGTTCAGTTTTTAGGTTTATATGAGTAGATCATTTCTACAAATTTTCCCCCAAATTAGTGTTCGTTAAGATAACAAACTATATCAAATTAATGGACGAACCAAATCTGTCAAATATGAACCGTTCAAGTTCATAATTGATAAATCACACTTATGAATGTCTTAATAATTTTCAATATAGCTGAAAATTTGAAGAAATGATCCACTCATAAATACCTATAAACTGAACGGTCAAGATGTGGATATAAGATCGAAAGGTGGGATAAGCCGAAAAGTCCTCACCAAGTCCTTAACTTAAAGGTCCTCGCTAGAAGGGGTTCCATCGATCTATAGCCACAAGACGGCATTCTCATGCATGAATCGTTCTATAGCTAGTAAAAATCCTGCTCACAATTTAACAGGATCCGAATATATGAAATCTTAATGAGCCGACTGTGAACGATCACTATAGTTCAGATGGAATATTATATATAGTAACACTGGTCTAGCTTATAATGATGTATTGCTTAACCAGTCATTAACTTTCATCGTCTCTGCATGCTTCTTTCTTTTTGGCTAAGTATATGTAACTAGAAATAGCTTAAACACTTGTAGAGAAGGATCAGTACGCTTTTGAACTCTATTGGGATCAAATTAAGAATCAAATTGCAGAAACTGGTACTGAACTCTTCGACAAAAAGAATTAATGTTTCCATACTACCATCCGCGGACCAAATCAATTATCTTTCTTATCTTACAAAATATAAAGTTAAAAATAGTCCGAATGGGACGATGAAATTGATGAATATTGTGACAGGGGTGAAGCTTGCATGGCTTGCTGCATCAGGTGAAAATGGGCGTATGAAGGCAGAGTTCATCTGCCATACCTGGAGTGAGGCAGTAACACTGGTCTCAGTAGCATTGTTGAACAAGAAAAGCCTTGCAGCTCCATAAATTGCTTGAGTTGGGTAAACGCGCGTTGTTATCGTTGTTCGTCCACCTTGAGCAAAGCTGTCAATGATCGAATGATCAACCTGGAATACATATATGATTGAATGGAAGTGAGCCAAGGTCATAAATTTGATGATTCTATTATCCATAGTTCAATCCACTTACCAGTATTCTCACAGACAGCTTTTCACCTTTCAGCACTGGAACATAGCTACCACTAACTTGTTTAACAACATCATTTGCCACAGTAGACCTATAATACAGAGAGAAAACATATTTAGTTCAGCGTGCAATTCAACATTACGTACAACCAAGTAACCAACTAATATCAAATCATGCATCCTCATACGTTATATTGTCAAACTATGAATCTAAACAATTTATTAGGTGGGACGATCGTGTTTTGAAGGTTTTGATTCGGTGATTCATAAATTCATAATCTAATAACATAACATGCACGATATTAAGTACCATGGAAAACTTAATACGCACCTTGTTTGATCAGCACAGAAGTAGGTATTGACAGTGCCACCAGATCCCTTGACAACATAAAAGTAGACAGGAGTGCGCTCAGTGAGGCCGTCATCCGCAAGAACAAGAAGACCAAAGGGTCCCAATGCGCCGCGTTTGCCAGCTCCACCACTAGTTTGGCAACTGAATTCCTCGTTAGATTCAGCTGTGCTCTCTAAAACCGTCTGATCCAACTCAAACTCTGCGACGATGTCCAACTGTAACATTCATGCCAATCAGAATTTCAGCCAAGAAATAGTTTCCCACAAATGGTGATATGAACTTAAGAACAGCATACAGAATGCAGACCTGTGTGGCTGTGCCAACGTCAAGTGGCACCACTGACCCTGCCTTGACTTGTACTCTGTCGAAGTTGTTCATATTCAATCTCAATTTCTCAATCTCCTCCACTGGCCATTGAAGTAGATTGCTACCAGTCTTTTGATCAAACAACACTGTTCTTGGAATTCCCTGTTCAAAATCATTCCAGAAACATTGTACAATCAGAGATAAGATCGAAGAGAATGAAACACCAAAGCAAAAGAGTACGTAAAACTAAAGGGAAATGTTCTGTTACTAGACAGTTTAGGCCTATGTGGCAAGTCTGTGAATTTTCAAGTCGCATTAAGCCGAGTCTTGGAACATATATAAACGCCTTATGGTACTAGAAGAGATGGAATGAAATGAAACCAGTGTACGTACCTGAAGAGATGCCCAACCCTTCTGGACATCAGCATTTTCACTATCAGACTCTCCAATCCATCCCCACAACACCCTTCTCTGCTTGTTCTGATCATAGAAGGTCTTGGAAGCATAGAATTTCCCATAATCATACCTAATCCCAATCCCAACATCAATGTTTGGATTATCAGGAACCCATTTTCCAGTCTGCTCGTTATAACTCCCCAATGCATAGTAATCATTCCTATCATCATCAAGGCTAGTCTTTATCACATGCTTCACATCAGCACCATTCTCAGAAGTGTCCAGCCCCTTGTCACTAGTTTTCGACACCGGATAAAAATCAATGCATTCCCACATTCCAGTACCAGGCACAGCATGAAGCACACCATCAAGCTGCTCATACTTAATAAAGTCCTTGGTGTCATAAACTAAAGATATACCAGTTTTGTTAACCTTGGACCCGATTGTGATCCTCCATTTGCCTTCTTTGGTGTACCAAGCGGTGGTCGGGTCCCGGAAGTCCTTGATTCCGATCCCGGGAGGGGGGAATAGAACCGGGTTGCCGGAGTACTTGATCCACTTGGTGAGGAGAGGGTCATTGTGGTCAGCAGGGTATGCAAGACATTGGACCTGGACGGACTCGTTGGTTGAACCAGTGTAGAGCATGACAATTTGGCCATTGGGGAGAATTGTAGCAGAGCCAGTCCAGACTCCATTGATGTCATACCATTGATCAGCTACCATTGCTAGAGGAAGGTGAAGCCAATGGATCAAGTCTCTGGATACTGCATGACCCCATACTATGTTTCCCCAAACTGCACCTTTGGGATTGTACTGGTAGAAAAAATGGTACCAACCCTTGTAGAATAATGGACCTGTTTACCAAAATTTGATGCAAATTAACAAGTTACAAACTGTAATCAACTGTCCACATCAATCAAGTTTTATTTCGAGACTTGGTAAACTATAATTTCATACGTACACACACGATAAAATAAAAACGCAAAGACAAAAATTATTGAGTAACGAAACAATTAAGAAAACTGAAACTTTGGCTTACCGTTGGGATCTGAAGCAGCAAGAAGAGGATTCCCGAATCAGAGCATTGCAAATGAAAAGGACAAGGCACAGGAAACAACCAAAATCAATAATGTAGAAATTAAACAATTGAAATTCAATAAATAAAATAAAATGAAGAAAGTAATCTATTCACGCAAAAGAACGCGCGTGTTTGAAAATTGTATCACGTACGTATATATGCATTTGATTAGTTTACTTGCAGTCAAAGCCATCATTTTAAGGTGGGTACGTTTGTATTAGTTAGTCACCAATAATACTTTTCTTACGAATAAGTTTTTTCGGTGACAATTCTTTGGCACCACAAGTTTTGGTCATAGGTAGACAATTACATCATTTTATTGTTAACATGAGTCAAGTACGTACTAAGGTTGATAATTTGGAACGTATACACTTCTCTTTTTAGAAATAAAGGATAAGAACGTTTGCATATATATAAGGAATAGACCAAATGAATTTTGGATTGAATAGTTGTTTTTCTTTTCAAATAAAATGCGATCGTCTCTCTACTAATTTTATATTATTGAATACTTAAAAATCACGAAATCTCATCTTAACATGAAAATTAAAGTAATGTTATTTTAGTATTACGTAACAAGAAACTCAGAAATAAAATGTAAAAGTATTAGACAGAGTATGGGATAGACATCTTGAAAATTTGAAAAGTAGAATCACTTTGTTCACGACCCCCACAAGAAAATGAAGAAATAATCTTTTTGCAACCAAATAGTGAAGAAAAACCAAGTACAAATGTCTTCCTTTATGCCACCCACATGCTTCAAATCAACACATACATCTCATTTTTGGCCCATAACTTAAAAATTCAATACAAGCAAATCATTTTGTCTAGGCCTCTCAATAAATGAAAAATTGTGAAAGATCAGGGGAAAAAAAAAAGAAGGAAGAGATTAAGGAGTTGTGTTCTGGCTAGAGCCGGCATTAGGAGAATTATGTAGTTCAATGTATCTATCTTGGAGTTAGCTGAATCGAAATCTGAGTATTCAAATAACCTACAGATTAAAGAAGAGTAAATGCAAACATATGCATACCATTCATCCAATTCTTCTCCGGCTGAAAATGGAAGGCAGTCCTCTGCCACGACAACATGCTATTGTTCCACGGATACACCGGCGTGCCTGCCCCGAAGCCGCTGCTGTACAACCGGCTCGACTTCTCCGACACTCCGGCCGCCATGCCACGTGACACCGCCTGCAACTTGTCTGGTATGGTCGCAGTCTCATTGGTCGGCGAAGACGAAGTCAATGGCATTGGCTTATCAGGCATGTAGTTCCGGTGGTGGCTGGCATTCCCGGCCTCCTGATCATGACCAGTATTCCCTATAATGACCACCAACAAAGAAACCATCACAACCCCGGCGAACATCGCCAGGACCTCCTTCACGTGTATCCGCCGGATCTCCGGAGAGGAGGAGGATCCGGCGTAGGCTGTGGGAAGGGCATCGGGGTCGGACGGAAGCAAAGGCCTTCTGTCTGCCATGGGGGATTCAGCTGGCCTTAGGTTATTACAAGTATTTTGATCTGAAACGAGAGAGTAATGGGGTTGTTTTATACTGGCTAGTTCCTGGATTTCGTATCCTTCCAAATGAGTTGGGGGGTCAGAGTTTCAGACAAGGTGCATGTGTTCCATGTATATAAAGCACGAGGAAGATTAAGGTAATTTAGGTTTTGAAAACTGGCATGGGGAGGGGACACAAGTGGACAAAGAAATTTCTGGTTTGCTGAAGAAGTGGACAACAGGGTTTGAAGCTGGCTTTGCGAGTCTGGTGGGTAAGCTGCTCTCTTGTCCTATCATCATAAATTTGTAAGGAAATTTTAATATTAATTCATGAACTTTTGAGCTTGAATGGAAATGGCATTTAACATTTTGTTCTTAATTAAGGAATGATTAACGTGAGGCTGTACGTCAAGGTAACAGAAATGCCATGTGTTAATTATAAGTCTGCTGGCATGGCATGGAGGATGTATGTAACGTAGTCGTATCGTCTTTCCTTTTTCTCAAATTTGACATATACAAGACTCGATCAACAAGAGCCAAACTAATAAGAGCGATGGCTCACCCATATTGTAGGTTTACTATCAGCTCCACAAAAGACCTGGTTGAGCAGTTCAACTTAACAAGGCTCTTGGTGATTCAGATGTACGTGGATTTAGAAGGCGACATCTGCTAAACTGTTGATTACAAATTAGAAAATACCAAATTATACCAAGTAGGATCATCGATCCGTGGTCTATATATATATATCCACATATATTAGGTTTCATTATTGGCCCTAACATGGTGACTCGGCAGCTTTGCTTAATATCATTGTTCTCCTTGGCCAATATCAAATCCTCATTATAGAGTTTTGTCTTCCACTAATAATGATGCATTGTTGTGCAAAAAACAAAATGAATAAATACACAAGCAACCTAAACCAGAACGCAACCCTTTTGTAGTTTTCTAATTAGTTTGCTGCATGATTAACTGATTGGCATTGTTGAGGTTTGTGCATGTTTCCACATGCAAGTGCCGACCCCCATATGCTGAGATGCTGGAGCTAGAGTCTTCCACATGCAACTGGCCGGCTCCATGAAGATAGAGAAACAAGGGATTTGCAAATCCACAGAATCACAAAATGGAGCTATAGATCAGTCCCCTTTTGGAGGATATATATACTATTGGATTGGATTATTAACCATGTTGTTCAGTTCTGTCAAATCACAGTTTGGAAATTGGAACCTCCAACCAACGTCCTTTTATTCCCTTTGTTTTCCTTTCTTTCTTACGAATGGAGTGTAGATAAGAATTCATCAGGCCGCCCTCTCAAATATTCAAATCGATCTCCATTAATATGAGTTTAATTAGTACCTTCTCATGAGTCATGATGAGTCATGAATCATGACAGGATAAGTTTTAATTTTCTCTTCTTGCATTTCTACACCACAAAGATTAATTCCAACTTCCTAAGATATATACTCATCGAAAAACTTCCTAAGATATAAACCAAGCCAACGCCATAATACAAGATTGCAAACAAGAGAACCGAATTGGTCTTCGATCATGAATAATTGAGAACCGTAAATGTCTTCTCGATGGAATCCTGAAATGAGTTGAATTGGTCGTTGAGAATCATTCAGAAACCTGTTTTGGTATTGCTACTGTGAAAAGATGAATGATATATAGCACACATTGGGTCCTGGGGAGTTTTCTGATTCTTTGTTACCACATGGCAAGTTTTACAAAAAGGGGAAAGGGGTGAACACTGTTACAGGATGAGAGCTACAGCTTCACCAGCATGCCCATCTCATGTCTATTAACAAGTTCAGATAAGCTGTGCACGTCTTTTATGACAAAATCAAGAACTTTTCTGATATCTGGTCTTTGCTGGATATAAACATTACAAAGAGAGGAGAGGAAAAAGGAAAAGCACGACCCGAACCGGCATTTCACTCTTATTCCTGGTGAAGGGAAGATCCGCAGAACAACTTAACAGAGCTCTTCACACATTTGGAGGTGGCCAAAGTTTTCCAAATAATTCCTCAACTCGGTTTGCTTGATTCGCATAACCATCCAGTCCACCAGCCAGAAGCTCCACGGCTGCAGGCCCCACGGCTGATGCAAATGTTAATTGGTCCCACTTAATGAGCTGAAAAGACGAAGATTGGTTAATAAATGTTAAACAAAAGAAAAACAACCAACCCACGTCCATTAACCAGTTCAGTTGGGTAAACTAAACAGTCGGAGATAAATTTCAACAAAGAGGCCTATCAATTTGAACCAAAACAATTTGGCAGGCCTCTAAGCAATCATAACCTTTCCTGAACGGCTGAAGCCAGAGATTAATTCAGGTACTTAATATTAACACGAGCAATAACTGCTTGTTTGAGCCTACTAAATTCACTGTTTGTAAGGATGAAGTATCACGTATGTTTATGGTGGGGAGCATAAATGCAATATCTTAGTGGGGAGCCCTAAGACGTCACATATCTGTCCTATGTGGGATGAATATAAGTACATTAGCTAGACTTATGTGATCTGATTTCCTCCTACCTATGAGTAGAAATACATATTGCCGTCAGCATGACAAGAATGGTGCCATGGTGGTGCTACTACAATGTCAAAGGAGGTATTGAGTGGTCTCATACTATCATGGAAACCAAGGCAGATAATATGAGACATCTGTTGAAGTGATTGCAGGCTAGGTGATCAAAGTGGTTATACTACTGAGTTTTTCTTTTTGGGTCAGAGGTTACACTAACGAGTTGATAAGGCAGATGGTGGCTGGCCACATGGCAGAATGGAAATTATGTTTTATATAAGATGTAGTGATAAGGAATTTTGTTGGTGTTTCTAGCAGATTTAAGGAATGCCAACTCCATAGTCAATGAATTTCTAGTAATAATGTTGATGGCTGACCACATATATTGCTTGAACTTATAAACAGTTCTTGCCTTTCGCTTCGAAACTTGAAGACATTATCATGGGTAACTAAACATGCTCATCACAAAATTTGGCAAGTATTGTAAACAGTACATAGTCTAAATACTAACGCTTAGCATGAGTAACATACTTGGTCTTTCTTCTCAACAAAATAGATGCATTAACCATTAGGTATCGTTTAGATTCTAAAGATACATTCTTTTTCTTCCTTTTAAAAGATCAAAATTGAAGTACCAATAGGAGTGCAGAAAACAAACAGGTGAGCATGTTCAACTGAGTCATCATGTTGCCTACCGTGGCTTATAGTAATATTTTAATTGCATTATGTTATTGTTTGAAGTTATATTATAGTTCATTCGCCACTAGCTAGCAAATAGGTTATAATGAGAAACTCCTGATCGGAGAAATAAAATAAAGTAAAAACAAGAACAGGAAAGAAGGTAGACCTCTGCTTCATTGAAATTGTACTTGGCAGCAGATTGTGGAGATAGCCTCCTGACAAAAGAGTACTTCTCTTCAGGAGTAGTGACTGTTTCTTTGAGTGATTGCAATACCTTCAGTGGTGCAATGATGTAGTCGACACTAAATGAATACCAGAGAACATGAGCAGGAAGGTCACTCATTAAGTTCATTATGTGCGAATTTCCAGCTACATAATATTAAGAAGCAAGTTGTATAAACTTACCCTAGGAGACTGAATAAGTCTTGCTTATTGCGAACTGCTGCTGCCATCAACTTTGACTTGTGTCCATATTTGTGAATGTAGTTATATGTCTTTGTCACCTGCAATGTCAGAAAATATCTCAGATGGGAGCAGTTTTGTAGTCATTATTATAGTAAAACAGAAGCTGTCTTATTTTAGTTTCTTGAACCAGGCCACTTGAATAATTCTACACATAGCAAGTTCAAAACCATCCTAGAGGACTTCAATATGTGATGGGGATAAAATTTGCAATGAATGCTTAAATGTCAATGTTAATGGTGTTGAGAATTCGGTAGATGACACTACAACTGGAAAAACAAGTTGAAAAAAAAAAAGTTGAAAATCTTACAAAATGCAAACCACTTGTATATTTGACAAGTAATCATAACTGAGATGTACAACTAAAAACAGCAAGTTGTTTCCTTTAAGGACTGCGAAAAACAGCAGTACATAAGTACAATACCACAAGATGAGAACTCTCCAACTTACCAGGGCCAACCCAGGATCCTCTCCTCTTTTGAGAGCAGCCTCTATCTCCGGGTCACCAGAGTGGTTGCGAGACCAGTCCTGAATGATAAATATACCTTTAACAATCAATAAACATTAAATTAAGAAAGTTTGCATACAAATTTGACATACAACATTACCCTAAGACGCCCAACAAAAATCTGAATAACAGAAGCGCCAGCTTGTGCAGCAGCTGCAGCTTGAGCAAAGCTGAAGAAAAAATGATCGAAACCCTCATCACGAAGCGGTCC